>NC_060239.1:35783827-36086863 GCF_021155785.1 Neodiprion fabricii | reverse complement strand
CAAGGGTGAAAAGTTGAACGTCCACTGAAACGGAAGTCTTACTTCGAGAAGCGTGTATCGTAAAGATATCGTAAAAGTGTAGCACACGTTTGGAAATTTGGAACTATTCTGAAATCAAAATAGCTTGATCGTCAAAACAGCGGATTCAGAATTTTGTAATTAAACTTCGAGTCATGTATTTCATGATTGTCTGATGTCAGGTTTTTGACATGTCGATTTAAAATGACAGCCGGGTCTGTAGATTTACTGTAGAAAATCTCGAAATATTTGATATTTGATCCATAAAAATTGACAGTTTGTAACGCAGCTTATTTGCACAATTGTAAGGAAAGATGTGCGGAGGTTCATTTTAATGGGATTTTCTGTGTGACATGCGATATAGGAGACCACAGCGTGCAATTTATCGCGTTATCCCAACAGCGAGGTTAGAGAGAACGTCTTGGCCGTCTAATTTATTGTTACGAGTTTACGGATGTTAATTGAAAGTAGCTAGCCAGCTTTTGACGTGTGTAATTTATGTACCTTGTTTGTCAGTTCAGTCCTTGTGGATACGGGAAACCGGGTCTTGAGGCCCAAGCAGTAGCGGGCCACTTGTTGGGCAAGCAAACACTTAATTAACCCATCAAGCTTTGAGATTGAAATGGCCGTACCCTTGCCAAAGCTGCTCGTCCTTATGTACGTATGCATGCCTCGGCGGCTAGCCTAAGAGATTGTCGGAATCGTTCTTGGCTGCCACAAAATTCACCCCATACGATTTACAACCCGGATCCCCCAGGCTCGTCGTGTTTCCACGGTAATTAGAACGTCCGAAACAAGCGGGAGTCTTATTCTCGACCACATTTCGCGTTCACCCTTTTGAATCATTTGTGATTCCGTTTTCCAGCGTCTCGCTTCTGCCCCAGGATGCAGGCAAAACACGCACGAGTTGATCGCGCGAGTCAAATTTTCGTTGCTCCAGACTTTCAAGATCCCTAAATCGTGCTCGGACTATACTCTTGCCGTTATTTTCTTCGACGTGAAGTAACAACGGACGACTTTTTGGTCGTAAAAATTAATTTAGAGTCAAAATAAGATCGCAGGCGCTTCGACGGCGGCCATGTTGATTTTGTATAACTGTTGAAAAAGTTAATTTTACGAAAGAGTATCGAGGCTGAATGAAACAGAGACTGGCAGTTAACCCGATGACTGTTGAAGAAACGAGATTTACACAGAAATTGGCCATTTTTCTGCTACCCGAAAAAGTTTCTCGCCTCATACTCTGGCGAAAACGGAATTGAGCGGACGAGGGTCCGAATTAGAAGCCCGAAGCTAAACCATCCTCACGGGTGTTAATTAAGGTTTCGTTCCATCCTTCCGTACGACTCGCATGTCCCAAGTTTTACGAGATACCATCGCATAAGATGCGTTTTCGTCTGCGTGTGGGGTGCTGACCAGCCTTAGATCCCGAGCGTAGAGGGTGAGTGAGCGGGGCGCGAGAGAAAGAGACGACAACTGAGCCGGAGAGAGCGAGGGATATGAAAGGGGGGTGATTTTAGTGCAATCCCCGTCCCGGGTCCTCGGATGACCAGGCTGAGGTGGCTTTCCGACCACACTAGAGGCAGGTTTACTGCTGGTTGTGGGGGCCGGCTACCGTGCCCATAAACCGACCGGACTTCCAGTGCTTCTGACTACTGGAACACCGACGACCATTGGAAATTCTCAACGCGTAGCTCACGGCAACGCACCTGGACACCGTGCATTGCGAGGAAATTGTTTCGATTTTTATTTTTTTGTTTCTTCCACCAATGAACAACCAAAGTGCGATACCGCAGGTTCTTGTTTTCGTCGTTCATTACGGTCCGGTAAAGATCGACGTTGTTGATGAGAGAATGGAAGCGATCTCGAAAAGAGCTATCTGTTTCCCGCGGCGCGTATTTCGGCCTAGTTCCTTGGCGCCAAAAAGCAATTCCCAATTGGTCCTGTTAGTCTGAGTGAAGGAAAACGGAATTGGGTTCTTTATGCTGTTTGGTCAAATGGTCTGGTAATTTGTTAGCGAATAATCCTTGCAGCGCAGGACAAGTTACTATAAATCACGAAGAGAAACATTATTTTTCAACTAACGGAGATTACGCACGGTCGCTTCTTTCGTGAGGTGAAATTTTTAGTCAAATATTACTCAAGTGTGCCGGGTTACGCGACGCCTCCTCCTTTTTTTTTATTTTTTTATTTTTTTATTTTTCATTTCTTTCTTTTCGCTGCCTTACATTGACCAGGACGTCGCGCAGGACGCGGGGGGCGCAAGCTCTGGTTTAGTACATCGTGCGATGTTCCCATGGGAGTTTCGATTCGCTGGGACAGTAAGATCCCAATCTCTTAGCCGGCCGCTCTTGCCCTATCTTCAAGTCAGTCACACGGTTCCACTTCTTTTCTCGGCCCTTGGGACCCATTGCAACTTTAACTGCTTCGTATTACAGATCTCTGGCCTCGAGTTGCCCCGCGAATGTCCTTCGTTCGGAGATTTCCATCGTGCCTTCTTAATTTCCATCCCAACACTTTACCTCTACCTCTTTCAAATCCGCTGCAGGTTATGCCGGTTTTGATTTTATTTTATTTTTTTTTATTTTTTAAGTCGGATGTGACGCGGATTTAATTTATTTTATTCGATTTTTAATCCTTTCCCGTCGAACGATCGAATGATTTGTACTTTCGTTGAGCGGAATAATGTCGAATGGGATAGAACAATCGAGTTCAAAGATGAGAATGAATAATATCGAGAGTTTAATTGGCCCAGCCGGAGAAGAGGTCACCCCTATTGGGTCACAGGAAAGATTCACGGGAATGAATGAAAATAGAACCGCCGTCGACATACTTTTGATTGGATTTCCATGCAATTCAACCCGACAGCTTCACGGAGTTTTTCATTATATAGTTATGAGGAAAGTTCCGCAATATCGAATATCGCCGATTTCAAATCAGCTCTCGAATTTAGACATAGCTTACTATGAAAATCGATGCGCTTTTGCAATATCCCAGCACATTTCAGCATGATTTTATCGAAAACATTGGATTCGACGCGCCTAGATAATGTCCGTCAAGGTTGACGCAAACTCGAAGCTGGCTCATCGATCGAAATAGCGCTGAATTGCGGAGAGATTTCGGTCTGGATCGGTACCCTTTGATTTATAATAAACAGGAACGACGCTCGTTATTTCCGCCAGCAACTGATGCATTTCCCGTGTATGTA
The DNA here is from genome assembly GCF_021155785.1 of Neodiprion fabricii. Classification (NCBI taxonomy): domain Eukaryota; kingdom Metazoa; phylum Arthropoda; class Insecta; order Hymenoptera; family Diprionidae; genus Neodiprion; species Neodiprion fabricii. The sequence goes on along the minus strand of NC_060239.1, from coordinate 36,083,640 downwards.
TGATCCAGCGACCGGCTTTCCATGCAACTATCTGTTCCTATCTCTAACCAACTGACGCGAAGAGCTGACCTCACTCACGAAATTTGACTGCACGGTTACGGAGACCCGAATGCATTGTACCGTATTTCGTCCTGGAAGCAGGTCGGGTGGTTGGTTGGTTGGTAGAGAATGCACGTTGCACATTTCACATGTGTGGTCGAATCGCTAACGCAGTGTGAATTCGGCGGGTCGGAGGCGGGTAATTAGCCCCGATGGACGCCGACACGAGCGAGCACTTTAAATGTCCATCGAGGCGTTGACGCTCTCCGAGTTTATCTCGTTTATTATTCAACAATCTAGACTCGTTGACGGATGCTCTAACCGCTCGATTAGAGCGTCTGCTTCGCCAACGGAGAGTCTGATTGTTTCAGAGTTTAACCTCCGATCCCTCACGCCGAATTCTCTCACTCGCTCATCTGCACTGATTTGACAAAGAATTGAGCTAGCCAATATTTTATCACGCACGCAGCTCGGATCGTTAGCCAGCTTTCGAATATTGAAAGAGGAATTTTTCGGTTCGTCGCTAATCCATTCGATGGTAATTCGTACATTAGCTCGGGATTTTTGCAAATTTGGAAACTTGAGGGAAGAACCAGGTAACTTTGACAACAATGACTTTGAATGAGAAATTCGTATATAAGAATCACAATATTGCATAATTACTTGACAGTTGCTCTAAACTGTTATAAATATTCTGTCATTCGTGCAAATGTGGCTTGAATATTCACTCTTGTTGAAGTAATGGAATAAAAGCAATTGACAAAATTAAGGTTGTTACAGGCCTAAGGTACTCAGCTGCCAACTTTGAAAGGGAAAACAAAATGATCCTTAGATTCTAAAAATCATTGGATGGTATTTTCGATTATTCATCTCAATTTCTTTTTGGCAAGATGTTTTAGAATCGGAGCCATGAATCTATAACACGGAAATTAAAAAGTTTTTAAAGTGTTACTTAGCGGAATTCATTTGAAATTATGTGTAAAAGCTGTATCTTGATCCAACAGATTCACCCATACAATTCTTTTCTCCTTTTTCCATTTTTCGTTTTCAACTTAATCGGACTCTATCTTATCGCTTGATTTTCACTTTGTCCATTGAAATCTTGTCACAAGTTATCCTTACTTTAAAAACAAACAAAGAAACAAAGAGCCATAAAATGACGTAAGTATTAATTCTCCCGTTATCTCGGCGACGTAGCCTTTGAGCTTGAATCGTAAATAGAAAACTTGTTTCAAACAATCCTCGTAGTTTCCCCTCCATAATCTTCGTCTATTGTCGCGTGAACTTGAATTTCGAGCCGACTCCTTGCGGCATAAAATATTTAGGTAGGTTAGTACAATATTTTCGATCTCATTGTGTGGATACACCAGTTTTTTGTTTATTTTTCCATTCCGTTGCCTGATTTTCGATGTATTGAAATCAACTTCAAAACCTGGTTGCCCAACACTTGGCGCAGGAGTCGATGACGCCACGCGGCGCTCTACCCGCGTTACACGAATGCGACCTGGTTGCTTGTCGTCAGGCGCTAGTGAAAAGTCATAAATTCTGCTAATTTGCAAAGTCGCATACGAAATACAATTAACTGAATTTCGAATTGCGCATTCAGAAGGGTAAATAAGACGCTGCTTCGCCCTATAATTTCATTCGCTCTATTTTACTTTGTATAAGGTGTTAGATTTTTTTAAACTTTGTTTGCGACGTTTTTTATGAAACTAAACCAGATCACGTGGAAAAATAATGAATTTTAAGTATTGGGACCTTCCTACAGTTTCAACCAGATCCAGACTACAGATTTTTTCAAAATTTGAATCACTAGGAATATACCGATCGCTGTCAATACCTCGCAAAAAAAAAGTGGGAAAAAAAGGAATGAAGTCGAATTCGTTATGTTTCGTCCAGTCGCCGCGGTTACGTGAAAACAATTATATTACTGCTGGAAAATTTGCTATAATTTGATGTTCAAGTTTTTAATCTCATTAACCGGTGATTCATCGCTCCAGATACGAGTATAAAGTTTGTCTAAATTCCGCAACCTTGACGTCGCCGCGTCGCGACCTACAAATACGAAAGCATATAATTAAAACGGACGATCGAAGCCTAGTTCCCGCATCCGTGTAGTAGATTTTTCTAACGGTTATACAGCCGGTAGAGGAACGGCGTTGAAATAATAAATAAACGGCAGATAGACGTCCAGGTATACGTACATAGCTGTATAAGATAAAGATGTTTCTCACCTGTAAGTTTGCCGTATATCGCCGCGCACCCTCTTTCTCCGCCCCTGCAGTGCGGGGTCCGTACAATACCTTAGCGCACATTACATACAGCCTGGTTATTTCTCCAGGGAGTTTTCTCACATCGAGGCGATATATGTATGCACACCGTTGAAACCCCGCGTAAACACGTTTCGCGATTCCCGTCTCTACAGGTGTGCGTCTACACCCACGTCTTTTATCCGCGGCAAAGTTACGTTTGCACCTTGCTTCCCACCCACACCTGCAACCGGGATGCACCAACACCTCGACGTTCGTGTGCCTAGGGGTGGGACCTGGCACGCGGGAGGCACACGGCACCCTGGGGATACTCGGCGGAACTTTTCCCAACGAGAAGAAGAAATTCTTATGACGGAGAAACTTTTCAACGCTTCCATGCTTCTCTGCTTTATTGCGAACGATTTCGTGCTATTCCCGAATCGTCAAGTATGCGCGTATCGCTGCTGTTGTTCACCCGATTCGATTCGAGCTTAATTTGAGAATTTTAAAATCGTTCCGTAATCAGACTCTGACAAGTATGCGAGTTGTGATTTTTCCACATCCAGTTTTGTTGATCGGGAAATCGGTCGAGCCTGAAAGTTCTTTCATTTCAAAGCCTGAAGGCGTGCGAAATAATTGGATCGATTAAAATTTCCATCGCTTGAAGTAATATTTTTTTCAAATTTTGGAAAATTTCGGTGTTTCAAAAATTGACTGGTATTGTGCACGATTTGGCTTGATTTTAAAACAAATATTACAATTTGGTAAATGGTAAAATGAATTCGTTTACAATCCTATCAATCGAGTCATTTTCGAGGGGGAAAAATGACGAGCGTTGAATTAATCTTTGGATTGCAAGAAAATACATAGCCAATGAACCGAATGACGTATTCATTCGATTTCGTTATCAATGGCGCGGTGTTTTAGCGTAGTTGTAAAGTATACCGCACTTGTTTACACACGCAGTGCGTACAATACTATCTACGGTAAACAGTTACACGTCGTCTCGTTGTCTAGTTGGCCTGATTGAAGAAAAACGAATAGATGAAAAATCCACATTCAAACGGTATACGCATGTAAAACGGAAAACAAAAATTGGGTATGAAAGAGGGAAAAAGAGAGAGAGAGAGAGAGAGAGAAAAGTGGTTAGGTGGTTAAATTTATCGTAGCGAAGCGCTAGCAATCATCATTACAACTCGGGCTTGTTACGTTTTCCGGCATATGTACCGTATACGTATGATATATAGGTATAGGATATGTATACATACGTATACCCACGCATCCATAGTTGGGCGCTTCTCTGCCTGGCACACATGTCAAACGGTTACTATAAGACCGCGGTGTTATCTCGCTTCGGTATCAGCTGTCCCCCTCTTTCTAATTTTCCTTTTTTTCTTCTACTTTTCTTGCGTTTTAGCCACCATTTGACGCTCGTTGTCACGGCAATGTCGAGGAGGCGTCGGACAGTTGGGAAACCTTACACGCATGCACATGGAAATTTCAGGGAAAAAGGAAAGGAGAAAAGAGAAAAAATGCGATAAAGAAGTATGCGGTTATTATTTATTATAACGCAGAGAGAATACACGTTACGAGGTGCAATGGCTGTTAAAAACGTAATCGGAATACGCACGCATTATTACATACACGTGATGAGAAAAAAATAAAAATAAAAAATAAAACATGTAAAAAACAAAAAAAAAACAAAAAATTGAAGAAGAAGAAAAAAAAAGGAAGTAGAAAGAGAAATACAGAAAAAAGAGTGATGCGAGAAGCGTACGTTCGGACGTTCGTACGGACAGATGTAGGTACGCAGGAATTCTCTTCTGCGATAAAATCTGCCGACCTACACCTCCTCCCTCTTCCTGAAGGAGTATCCCTCTACTTCTTCTTCTTCTTCTTCTTCTTCTTCCTCCTCTTATGCTTCTTCGAGTTCTTTCTAGAGCCGCCGCTGCAATGGTTAACCGACCTGTGTATTCGGGCTGTTCTTGTTGTTGCGGACGAAAGACCGAACGTGACTTTATAAGAGTTGGGTGTAGGTATTACAGGGCTATACACACAGTTATTGTATACCTACTCGTCGAGGATACGCGCAGCGCCGTGCCTAACCCTTGGGGCGCCTGGGTCAGACTGGGGGAAACCGTATTTTTCAATAAAAATATACGTATGTATGGGGAATTACATGCGAACCCAATTAACTTCGGACCCTCACCATTTTTAATTTTGTTCAAATGTTTTGCTGCAATTGTTCCAATTCCGAAACACTACCCTCGAATTTTCGAATTTTTTATTCAACCGGTTGATTATTTATAGATTTATTTATAAAAGGAACTCCCGAGAATTCTCGAAAACTGTATTTTCCATTCTAAATATTTCAATACCCACCCCGCGTGTCTTTTATGTTTTTATTTGGCGGTGCGTGTCCACAACGAGTTGAATGAAACTTAACGAACGATAAAACATGCAAGGAGAACCATTCTCAAGTTTATTATAGATGACAAAATTAGTTGATTACATGAAAAAAAAAAAAAAAAAAAAAAAATGAAAAGTTCACTCGAATGTCGCCTTCAGGTCCTTTGCCCCACCTCTAGGCACGGCACTGTACGCGCGTACGCATGTCTACCGGTTAAACGGGCACCGCGATCTACCAGCACTGGGTGCAAGGGGTTAACCGAAGACAAATGTTCGCCGATCGATTGGAAATCAATCAGACGCCCCGTTGGGTAAGTGGGCACTCGAATCGGAACCTCAGAGCTCACGGACTCCCCACCGATTTCCATAACCGTACCGCGTATTATACACGCATGTTCTACGCATCAGTCGCATTGCGCTCTATCCTCATGTCTCGACTCAGAAATTAATCCACCATCAATATCTTCGAGATCGATATCATTGAGAAGTTCTAATTAGTCGAACGATCAATCGCGATCGTGATCGGTCGGATTTATACTTGGGTTTTTTTTTTTTTTATTATTTTCTCCACGTAAACAGTGAAAGAATCGTGGAAGTTTTAATAATATTCTGTATTTTCATATTCTATTTAACAATAATACTTGTAAATTTTTTGAAACCGTTACAGGTATACAGCATCAGGATAAATGACTCGATTGCATCGTTTAAATTTGTTTATTATATCGAAAGTTTGTATTCGTTCTTTTTTCCGCGACACGATTCTCTTGGTTTTCTAATTCGACGTCTGTCGTGAGCGTTTGTTTCAAGTGTTGTTTCACGACTTCATGGAGCTTAAGCATCGCGACGCTTCGGGTGCCGGATTTCATTGCCGTGTACTTACGCCGGTCTATACAATACACGTCAGCGTGATACTAATCACCAACTAAGTTCGGCACCCTGCAGAACAAAACGCTAAATAATGATTGTCAGCGGTAAACATACATCCTACAAAAACATAGAAGAAGGCACGAAATTATCACGCGTGACGGACAAACTGTGTTATACACGTTTGCTGCTTCCGCGGTAAAAATTTGGCCGCGTCCGTTTCGGTGGAGAGAGAGAGAGAGAGAGAGAGAGAGTAATCGGTAAATAAAAAAAGATTGTCAACAAACTTACGTAGAAGAAAGGAAAGACTGAATGAAGAGTTAATTTTGATCTGTGCATCGAATCAATCGAGGCGCAACTTGAAGAAATTAGCCTGATGACTGACAAAATGAAAAAGCAATAAAACCTAAGCGAAGAATAATTTCAGTAATCCGTTAACCGTTCAGTTCCATTCAGTTAAGCTGAAGTTCCATTTAGTTGAACCACTTGAGTGCGTAGTTGAGTCGTTTTCGTGCCGCCCACAATGTAAATACCTACCTGTGAGATTCGTGCAGTTTTATGTAACGAATGTAAAATCGTGTTGTCGGTTTTGCGGTGAATAAAAATCACCCTTTTTCCGCATGCGGAGTATTATTGTTTATATTACAAGTAGAGAAAAAAATAAAAGATTATATTTAAGCTTGAAAGTTTGAGTTCAAATCTCACGGTGGTTTTAACGTACCTGGGAACTGTTACGAGTGCAACTTTTCAAAATTAGTTGTAACTTTTTTTACATCTTTTATTGCGTAGTTTTTGAGAACAAGTGATTTTTTACTTGTATCGTTTTTCATTTATTTCGTTTAATCGATGTTTCCATCAAATATATTTCGTTGTAATTGCGCGCAGACATGCTGAAAAAAAGCCATTTATAGCAAAGCGAATCCTGGGCTGGTTTACAGGCGTGTTTAGTCGGGGAATCCTATCCGGCAGATAACAGATCTTGAATTGGCGTTTCAAACTCGACCGCAGAATTCACCGCAAATCTTATACATCGCGTCTATGCTTGCAGCCGATAAACTCTTCTCTCAGCGAAGAGTGTGGGAGTTTGTCCTCTGATCTCAGCTGCCGGCTGTCTCTTCTCTCTATGTATATATATATATATATATATATATATACATATATACATGTATATATATATATATGCAACGCCGAGAACCCTGTGACGTCACTTATTCCAAGCGGTGAATGCTCAAATATTTCTCAATCAGTAGGGAAATTACATGGATTTATAATTACGCAAACTTATTCGGTCTTTTTCATTTTCAAGTATCCTGGTATATCAATTTTCAACAAGTAATGCCAGACAGAACGATGAATTTGTTGGAATTTCTGTGAACCAAATTTTTTATCCTTATGTTTTTAAATATACCTATTCTTGTTGAATATTTTTTTTTTCGTCTTCGCTTTTTGAGGTAATAAAATCATCAAACTCTAACTAAAACCCAGAAACGTATCAACGCATCAGAAATCACGATTGCCGTGTGATAAATTAATGATGAAAGTTTGAACTTATCGTCGAGATAGAAAGCGAACCTATTAAAAACCGTTGAAAACTAATGACTCTTGGAAAAAGTAAAGTTTTCGAAAGCTGATGGCATTTTTTATACACTACAGAAAAACGGTATTTCCGTGTTATTCGATCACTTAGCGGAATTGCGAAATGTGTTTAGCTAACGACGGAAAACGTTGAGTAAAAAAAAAGCGATAAAAAAACTGCCAATTCGAGTCGCGATTTTTTTTTTTTATAATTAACATTTTGAATCCAACCAATCTAGTTCAAAATCTAGTAAGAGCGATCGTGACGAGATAGAAGAGTAACGGATACCAGACTTTCCGTTAACAGCTACAAATCTAATTATCATTTTCTACCCATAACTATATTTTTCGATCGTGGTAAAAAATGAAAATATTCAAGGACCGAGCGGTAACCGGAACTAAAAATTTCTCTCAGTGTTTGATTCAAAAGCGAGAGTGGAAGACAACAGAGAAACGAGTCCGAGCCGACGAGGAGGCGGCATTTCAGGGAGACGAAAGCAGGTAGCTGACATCGGATAAACGGATACCCGAATAATTACAAGTATTTTTGATACGGAGCTACCGTAGAAGCCGATCGCCGCCGTCGGGCCGCTGAGCTATCGAAACAAAATAAAGACGCCGCCAATTAGTATTTGGGTTCATGGGAGGCGATAAGATCTTGTTCTTAGGAGGGGAGAGAGCGGTACTCTTCAGGCCTCGATCATCGGCGTGGCACTTCGATCTCCGGCTTCTGGATCGCCGGTTCAACGCCATTACCGACGGTGACTCCCTGCATTCTATCAACCGCACAGGCATTTCTCTGTGCCCCGGGGTTCTTAAACCCCGTGTATTTCCTTCCACTCCGTGGTGCAGGGAGTCGGGCTCTTCTTTTTTCCGAGATGCGGACGGCAGTTTATCGAGCCTCTCTCATTTTTCTTCACCATTTTAATTGCCCCTGTTCGCTGCAAGAGCTTCTATGCAATCCGTTCGACGTTCTCCGTTTTCCGATCCCGAAAAGGGGATCGTCGCGAGTTCCGATTATCGTGACTTTCGACGAACGTTTAATTCGCTTTACTTACGGCGATAGGAAGCTTCGTTTCGCTTCGCCACGCCAAGTTCGAACGTTGGAAGAAGAAGAGAGATAAGGAAAAATCACTTCCGCTCCCATGGCGTCGGAAAGGTGAAAAGCAAACCTTCGACAAGGAACGCCCGCGCTCTTGTGGTCGGTTGGTTTTGCAGTACCTATCTAATGGAATACACGACGATCCGTATAATTCGCGGTAAAGTCTCGACGGCGTGTGGGTTATATAACGAACGTTGAAAAGGTTGCCTCGAAGTTCCGTCGCGATGCAGCTCGACGGTTTTTAAGGCTTAGGCAATACCGTAATATCCTCCGAATGTACCCAGGTTATGACGATATAACTCGCCTACACGGTACACACTGCATGATGCCTCGAAACCGCAGAGACTCGCTTAAACCCTAATTGAACGCGGTGTATATAGAAATATACATAGACTTATGCTCGTGTCCGAGGGTATGCGATTCGCCATTAAACATTCCGAGACTCGACTCACCTTTGCGGCTGTGAAAATACCGGGTATAGACACTGGGTTACGGGTTTTATGCCCGAACTGCCTTCGCCATTCGCCGATCGTCGATTAAAGTGCATCATAGAAATTTTGTTGTGCCGAGTATTTGTCGTATCAATGTATTCGCGAGCTAGGAAGATCTTTTTCTAAAATACAAGAATAGAAAATAAACGAAGGCTTGAATGTTGGTGCTTCACTTGGAATTGTTTCACGATTTTTCAAAACTCTGGTAGATTAATCGTTCGATTTCAGTCTACGATGACTCGTTTCGTGCAAAAGACGGATCGTCTTTTTTTTTCGATGGTTAATCCGATTTAACCATTTTTTATCGCAGTCGATGTCGATATGTGATGTTGTAAAATTAAACATCATAAAAAAGGTGTTTTGTCAAGACTGCAGAAAATAGTCTTCTGAATAAAATGACGAATGATCGGGTGATTTCGAAGGATTCTACTAGACCTCGAACGATTTTAAGCATATAGTATATGTTTACAGTTCGATTATTTGCAACTTTCGCGTAAAGTGAAATAATTTGACAAATAGAAAATAAACAATGATTATAGATTTTTGGTCAAGAAATTTGATTAACCGATCGTTTCTTCAAAGTTTTCGGATTCGTCAATAACTTCGACAATGCTGTTAAAAAATGAAAATTGCTTTTTTTTCCATCCGTCGAGTTGTATCTCTTTCTACATCGCGTCTAAATCATCGTGTCTAAAATACGCGGTGAAGAATTTTTGAAATTTTTCATTCTAATTCATTAAACAACACGGGAGGACAAACGGGGAATTAAAATGCGCGTAACGAAGCTTCGTGCAGCGTAATAATTATCGTTGAGTTACACAAGGCATGTGTAAACCGCGTTAGGCGGCTGCAGGGAGTATCTGTTATACTACACGATGACGAACCCATGGCTTTCGCGTTCTCGGCTCGTCTCGTTAAAAAGTAATTTTTATCAACACCTGCCAGCGTTTAAATATTCGTTTAGTCACGAGTCCTCGTCGCATCAAGATTATAACTCGGAGCAGCTCGTGCGTCTGACACTAGCCTATACATACATATATACATATATATATATATAAACGTATATAGACATAAACTCTTGTAATTTCGCGCCCTCTTCGCGTCAATTGTATGGAAGAAAAATCAATGAACCATTCAATTATATACCCATTTGCAACGACGTGATAATCGGAGTCGAACTAATTTCTACCTGTCCAATTTCCGCGTCTAGAAAATTTATGTAAATCGGTGTTAATTTAGCAGAGATTCTCGACCATGATATACCTGACGATCGGCCGTCGTACGTTTGGGGGGCAAAAACGGGATGTGGTTTCCTTTTTTTTTTTTTTTTTTATCTCGCGGTTTTAAATTATTTCGGGGGGTAACTCGATCGCGTCGCGGTCTTGAACTTGAGCTTCTGGAAACGAAGAGATGATTTATTGAAGCGCGGATGCAAACGGGCCGGGGCCCCATGTAGAGGGACTTGGGTGCACAAAAACCCGCGGGGTAGCAAAAACTAGACGACGGGGGCCCGCGTTGCTGCTACCACGTGGGAGGGCGTGCGCCACGTGTTAAACTCGTACGTCACGCACGATATGTGTAGGAATACGGTCTACCTATGCGTATGTCTGTGACGAAATTATTTGATTCGTAACGATTTCACGCGTTTTCATACGCATGCGCGATATATTCGAATTATTTTTAATAATTTTATTTTTCCTTTTTCTTTTTTTTCCACTTTTTTCAGTCCGATTCCGTTGCGCAGTTGCGTGTTTTCATTACTCATTTTGAATTTTTAACCGCACCACGTTCTTCTCAATTTGGAATTGTCACACATTTGGAAAACCGGAATAAGTCTGAATGCAATTTGGCGCATGGGGGATAAAATCGTAGAATCTGTGCATAACGAAGAGAGACGACTTTTCAAAGACGCGAAAAACTGTTTCATGGAATTATGAAATGTATTAAATCGAAATAAAAAAAAAAAAAAAACTGTCCAAGTATAGAATTATCCTGAAAATTCTCTATCTTCAATTACTTCTTCTATTCCTCAACCATTCTGCATCTCGACTTTTGCATTATACCTGTCCATTCTGTATCTGAAAATTCTTCCAATTTGATCGTCGGCTCTCTAAAAACCCGATCACATTTCGTCCCTTTTATTACGTATAGAAATTTCGCTTTTTCGCCCCCACCCCAGAAAATGAAAGCTTACAGCAATCGACCAACAAAGGAAAAAAACAAAAAAAAAAAAAACCAACTATATGACACATCGAGTCGAAATATTTGTCGAAGATGCTGTTTTTACTCCGTATAATTGTTCGAGTTTCTTTTTCCGTTGCATGTGTTTTTTGTTTTTTTTTTCTTTTCGTCTTCAAGACAACCCTTTTCCGTACATTCTCGTTCTTAAAAACGACGCTCGATACACGCGTTCGTGCCCTGAACGTGTGTATGCGTGTGTGTGTGTGTGTGTGTGTGCATAGGAAGCGTTACATAAAGCATAGGCCGAAACGAGGCAACGGGGTGCCGTGCCAAGATACCCATGGGGTTTATCCCACCTTTCCCCCCTTCGCCTCTCTCTCTCTCTTTTTCTCTCTCTCTCTGGCACGCGAAAAAAAACGTATGATGCTAATAATAATAATAACAACAACAACGATAAAAATAAAAGTAAAATTCGCACTCCAACTGCTCTCGCTGTTAGGTTGTTGTTGTTGTTGTTATTGTTGTTGTTGTTGTCGTTGTTGCTGTAGGTATAATACCTGTATACATACGATACGGAGCAGGTACGCGGTTAGTTCGACTCCGCCGCCAGAGATCTATGGGAAGCAATTTAAATTAAAAGCAGCTTTGCGCACCCGATATTTGCCGGACCCTTGGGGGCTCGTATCATTCGCATAGGTTGGTTTTACCTCGGCCGAATATCACGCGATGTGCGTTGTGTTCTGTTCGGTTGCGATGTAGCCGGAATCAAAACCCGAAACACCGATTGGCAGGTGAATGCGATTTAGATTCTTAAACGGTGAAACTGCGTCTCGGAAGTAAACAATTTAAGTAAAATATTTTATTCGCCGATCAAAGTTCAGATATCTATAGAAATAATTAACGAGACTCCGAATCTTTTAAACGGTCACTCGGGTCAACGGCTCTTTAATTAAACGATAATGCTCGACTTCACGTTATCCAATCGATTTCAAATCCTTCAAATGTTGTTGACCTCAGATTTGTATACCTTACGGGTTTTTTTTTGTGATACGATTCAAGCCGATTCTTCAAGTAATTTAAACGACTAAACGCAATGACTAAAAATTATAGCAACCGACTTAACTCACAATCAGTGTTAAAAGAGGGTGTTCGCCCAGAGTGTACCTTCAACGAGTCGAATCACCCAAGCGAATATGAACGATTTCAATTTCACGAGCACTTGCAACCGACCTTACGCTACCTTGCAATATTCCGTAACAAGATTAGAGAAAATTCTTGGAATAACTTGATTGCACGCCTTCGTTGCAGCCACACCTGAACGAGAATCGATTCGACCGTTTATAAAAATGACTCAAAACGACTCAACCCCCCTTGTATCAGCTGCACCAATTCTTCCCGGTCGCTCGGAAGCTTTGAATTTACGAGTTTCGAGTCGGAATGTCGATGTGCGTAAAGAAGAGTTCAAGCATGCACGACGATGGATGGGAGGAGGGTGTAAACAGTAGGTGGAAGCAAGAGGAGAGAGAGACTGATACGTTCGTTCGCGAGTGTGTGTACAAGACGCGTGCAAAAGGTAAAGCGAGACACCGGGGGTGTCTGTCTATACAATCACCTCACATGGGTGTACTACGAACACATGGATAGGTCCACACGTGAACACGCGGAGCGAAAGGCCAGGGGACTAACAATCGGAAAACAGCGTTGGGCTGGCGTGGGGGTCGTCGAGGAGGAGGATAGGGGCGCCAAAGGGCCGTTCGAGGATTCTCATCTCCCAGAATCCCTCGCCTACCATACGAGCGACGTTCCTATTCTGTCCTCCTCCGCTCGCCGTGCTGTAGGTAGCTAATCATAATTACACCGAAGGGTCTACCCGGCAAAGGTGACCCCCGAACCCCTCCCTCTTTCCCGCTGTCTATCTATCTATCTGTCCGTCTGTCTCTTTCCGTCCGTCCGAACCTTCGACCCTCTATATTTACATATTTTTTAATTCAGGGCGACACCGTCGCGAGGGGCGGCGGATAAGGGCCTGGACATTTTTTAAGTTGATACAGTTTTAAACGGTAAAACGGGGGGGGGGGGGGGGGGGGGGTATAATACTTATTTATTTGGTTACCGTATTACGGGACATTTGTTGAAGAAAATTATTTCATTGCCGGATACGTTGAAATTGTTCCAATTTTCAAGAGTGAAATTTCAGTCAAAAAATCCCCAACTATTGCAATACGTTGCAGCGTAACGATGACGATTATTACTTTAATACATATGTATATGTATACTTTATACTCGTTATGTATTCACTCCTGAGGATATAAATGTTAACATACTTTGGCCATAATTTTGTCACTCGGAGGTTTTTGGGATCGCTGATGACGAATTTGACGTCTGAATTAGATAATTTCTAAACCGAAGATGGCGGATCCAATACGGTGGACGTAAAATCTAAAATACTATAAAAATTTGATGATTCCGGTGAAAGATTAGATGTTTTCATGTTTCAATAGCCGTACGAAGTAACAAAGACGATTCGAAGTCGTAAGTAGACTGTGATTATACCATAAATGGACGTGGAAATTTTTGACATGGGACGCTGAGCGTCTAACTGTGACTGAAAGGGTTTATTCACACGGAGGATCGATGACGAATCGGCGGAAACCGGATGTTATTTAATTTCTACGGAAAGCTCGCGATCCGGGAATGATTTCACCCTTGCGACGTTTCCTCATCCTCGTGAGCAGAGGAGGTGGGTCAGAATGTAATGCATTGAATTAGACACAAATGCACCCTGGGCGCCAGTTCAGCGAGGCTTCCCCACGCCTCGCATCTCTCCCCGGAGAGGTTGCCACTCCTCGACCACTGCCTCGTTTTGCTCGCCTCCTCTCTCAACTTCGGAATGCGGTTGCATTTAGAACAACCCCCGGATTATACCAAAGTACCGATAAACAAACGAGATTGTATCGCTTTAACGCAATTGCGCGCAATTTGACCGCACGCGCTCCGAGTTTTCCACAATCACGTCGCAATTATTATCAGCTCGGTTATTGACGGGTGAAAGAGTTTGAATTTTGTTTCAATTTTTGCGATTCTTGTTATTCTCAGTCCGTAATATTGAACTTCACAATTTGAAGATGTCGGTTGTAAAAAATCAATTCATTTTTAGGGCGGCTCGTTTTATTTAAAAAATTATCTTCGACGGAATACGGATTTCCTTTTTTTTCTAGTAGTTGATCGGTGTGATATTGTAAAGTATAATGAAAAAAAAGTGCTTCGGTAGATTCGTAGAAAACAGTATTCCGAACGAAACGAATTATCGTAGTGTAAAATGAAACGAATCTACTAGATTAACGACGATTTTTAAACGATTTAAAACGAAGCATCGATATATCAGCTTTCGTTAATAATTCGAGAACCTTGTACTTTTGTATTTTCAAAGAGATCTTCGCGGTAATTTGACACAAACTCAACGCGCGACCATCTCGCAATAATATTAACAGAAATTATCGGGTTTTTGGCCAATCAGCCTCTTTAAAATCGAGTTTCGTTCAAAGTACCTTCCGAAACAGATTTTCACGGTTTGCTTCTTGCCGAATTTGATAAAGGACAAAGGAAACGTTGAGTTTCTTTACGAGCTTCCGTTCCCTTGCCGTCGCGGATTCGAATCGTTAAACGTCAATGCGACCCAATAATGCTCGCGATTCTTTTAACGGAGCCGTTGAAAAAGGGTGGGTTACCTGCGCCTTCTTAAAACGGTTAGGTACCCAGGTCGGATGTATAAAGTTACCGTCGGTGTTCCCTCGGCGCGTATACATCATTCTCTACATTAATCCTTAATTCTCTATCTATGGACCTTCGGCTATATTCACCTGCGTGTGCGGCGCGTAACCAGATACCTCAATCATCTCGTCACGGTTTATAACTTACCAAAGAGAAAACCCCATAGAACGCTTACAAAGGGTGTCCCACAATAAACCGCCCTCATAGGACACCGTGGGCAAGCAACTTGCCTGCTTAAACCGCACTCGTCACGTATTTTTAAAACGCGATCACCTATCCAAAATCGGACCGTCTCAACAACGAAGAAACCAATCGGTTCGTTTATTCGTTGTTGTACTTCTCGTAAGATTCCTTGATCTAATTTTTCTTCATTTTTTATAATGTAAGTAATAAACGAATCGTTATACACCGTTCGAGACAACATCTGTTACTTACACGCAGGATTTTTCTGAAAGTAGGAACAAAAAAAAGAAACCGAAATGATTATCATTTATTAACGATTCTCAAAATATTCTCAAACACACCCCTCAAAGTTATAGTTAATAATTGAATCATTTTTTTAACTTGCGGTCAGAATTAAATGATTTATTTGTAAGAGACTACGTTTTTCACCAGTTTAATGTTTTGTAGAGCTTGTTCACGATCACAGTAACATCATCATCAAGTGTTTCATACATCGGTCCGTCTTCTAAGGATCGAAATTGAACGTGTTGACACGTTTCTTCAATTTAAAAAAGAAAAGAATAAAAAGAACGTTTTAAGTATACAGAAGAAGATGATGCCTGAAACGATTAGAAAATATAATTCCTTACGTAATAATTTATTTATAGTTAACATTCCGCGTGTCGTTATGACATAGAGATGCGGATTCGTGGCGTGCGCGTTACGCGGGAATAATTATATGATAAAACAGGAATGGGGCCGGTCTTCTTAAAAAAAAAAAAATTTGTACCCTAAGCCCTACACGGGATCCCGTACTTTGTTTTATAGAGCGGCGAGGTTGGAAATGGGGGATTGAGTTACGGCAACCCCAAAAACGCAGCCCTCACCTGTGTCGGCTTCCTTGTGGATTAATCGGGTAACCGACGAAGTTTCAGCGACATGAAAATACGCGTGATAAAAACAACGTCGTGTCTGGAGTGCGCGGAGTTTTGCCCGCCGACCTTTTTTTTTTTGTTCAATCATACTTGTGCAAAGAGACAACGGTCTTATTTACTACCGATTAATCGTAGAATTTGATTGATTATTTTTTTACAATTTTTTCTCCAGTGACTCGTTAATGATGCAAGAGTAATGTTCATTAATAATTTTTCCGAATAATTCGTCATTAATTTTTCTAATTAATCAGCATTTTTCGACCAACTGTTTTGTTGATTAACGATCGTGATCACTTGAAAAATATACAAGAATCGTAGTTTGCTATTAATTAACAACTATTGCCACCGATCTTCCGAATCTCATTTATAATCAACGAAATTTTAGGGGCTCCGTTTTACGGACCGAATAAATTAACTGCTGTTACAAAACGATAATTCTAATAAATGTCAGTTTATACGAATAACATTTACAAAGTGTAGCAATTGCTTGAAATTTAATATTTTTTTAACCGACGTCCAAGGTCATAAATGAATTTACGAAACAATGGATGTGTTATTAAAAATTTGAAATTGAAATTCTTGCCAAAACCAATTGGCTTTGTTCGAAAAAACCGCATTTGTTCAGAAAATATTGATAAATCGTGACTGATCCTCTGTTATTTGACCCGTGTTTTAAATTGATTTCAAAATTCCGCAGCCCCCGTACATTTTTGACAGTGCGATATTATTTTCACAACAATTCCATTCAACGTGTGATATGCGTAATAATTATCGCAAGGAAGGGACGGACTCGGTTCGTTTGTATTCGAATAATCCCACCCTCGAAATTCAAAGAGTGTTTTTTGGCCCTCGGATCCTGCGACCTCGAAGCGTCTTGACGGGAGCGCGAGGAAGAGGTTCGAATAATGGGTGGTTCTGATTTTTGTCTTTCTTAAACGCGTCATTGTGGAAGGAAGGGCGGCCTTTTGACGATGAATCCGGGGTGTGCGTGGGTACGAGAACCCCTTGATACGGCGGCAACGACACCCGATACACGGGTTATTCGTGCGGTTGAACCTAAGACTCCTAAGCGTTTCATCGGCCTTTGTCGATTTGTTCTTAGGTTAGACGAAACGCGGCAAACTCGTTCTCAATTGCAGGTATATCGTCCGCATGTGTGCACGTATGTACGCCCAATTTCAAAGGGATCGGGTGATCGGAGAGAACGGAATCGTTTCCCGTAAAAGTTTTAAAAATCCTCTCGCATCTTGTGCGCCCCTTTCGCAAAAACGATTCCCACATTATGGAAGAAATATGAAAACGCGAGAAGAAATTGATTTCTTATCGTCTACGTTGTCGACCGATTTGATGTACGGTCGAAATTCGCAAGGATTGATGGTCCACGTTGCATTTGTGAAATTCGGGATTCGAAATTTGACAAATTTGATTCGGGAGTCCTACTTTTGTCCTACTTAATCCTCGGATTTTAATCAGGCAGGTGGTTGGATTATTTGAACATTGTGATAAATCGAAGATCGATTTCCTTACGCCAGTCGCAGTTAGAACGCGTTGCTATTTTATGCATAGAAACTAGATCAATGAATCGATCAAGATTGGAGGATCGATTGGTACAACGGGAAAACGACTGGAAGAGAAGAAGTTTCGCATCAGGTACTATCAGGCACTTGCACTTCACGCCGAATAATTCGGTAAAAATCAGTTCGTCTGCCGACCATAACGGAAATTCATTGGTACATTGTTCTGTTAGTCGACGGGCGGAGGAAGAGAAAAGGGAACGAAATCGGTAAAACTGTAGTAACTACTTGCGCACAGATTGAAAAATGTGCGGCACCCGACGTTTTTCGAAAAAGAAATTTTCGATCTATGTAGATTCGATTCAACCTGCGAACCAGGAACTTCATGGCCGAACGTTACGCGAGAGCGTGTACAAATGAGAATCCAAAGAATGAAAGTGAGGTGAAAAAATACACGTAGAAAAATAAAAAAACACGTGGAAAAATAAACGAAAAGTGAAATTGAACTTGAGACCTGCGAGAGTAAAAGCCAAAGCTGGAGGGAAAGTGGCCGAAGAAAATTCGAATCAAGATAGGTAGGTACCGCGGACTGCGAGAGAGGGAGGGAGAGAAAGAGAGATAGATAGAGAGAGAGAGAGAGAGAGAAAGAGAGAGAGAGAGAGACCCTTGGCGAGAGGGTGAGATGTAATCCGAGTGGGTTAAACATTTACACCGAACTTGCCTTTCTTGGGTTTCTATCTCCGTTTCACTCTCGCAGTTTCTGTCGGCCTCGGAGGCTCTCCTTGCCTTTCCATCCCGCGATGAATTACAGTGTGTCCTTCCCTGGAGGCCGGAACCGCCGTTCTGGCACCAAGAGTCGCGTGATTTCCACCCCAGACACGGAAAGAGAGTCATGCCGAGTAGTTCATTGCCAAGAGCCAGGGCCGTAGGCATCCCGTTCCTTCTAATACACGGCCTACCATGCACCTACGTCGACGGCTTGCCCCAAGGATCCGAGACCAACGCCTCGCACCGTCCGAAGCACAGCTCTTACAAACTGTGACAAATCGATACGTTCCGAGGAGATTTTTTCAAACTTCGTCTCACACCTTACTTCAGCCGTTTCTTGCCTCCTGCAGGACCTTGCCACGCTATCTGCATCGTACGTTTCTTTCACCTCACTTCGCCGCTGCTCCCGCTTCGGCTATAAATGTATCGGCGCAAAGTTCAACCCCCCCTAATAATATCGAGATTTAAAAATTGCTCGCTTGGCGTTTGATAACTGCAATTCACGCCGACTAGCGAGAGCTAATCTTCGTGAAAAAAAGAAAAAAAAACATGCAGATCGTAGAGAGTAGGAGATTTCTGTCACCGCAATTCAGCTCCGTATTGACGAAATATACCGCGTTTCAGGTATACTGCAAGAGTAAAAAATTGATCTTTAAATTTTTGAAGTAGCTTAGTTCGAACATTTTCCTCCAAATTTCAACTCGATCGAGCCAGGGGTTATCGATTTATCGCTAAAAGTGTAATTCGTGGGATAATAATTTTGAGGTTACGTCGCTCAGTCGTCAAGCATCGCAGCGCGCCTCGTGATCCCGACGAGTTTTCCGAAAACACACAGAAATTTCCCGTCAATTAAACGTGACCCGGTGAATACAGTTTTTCTGAAAATTTCCACGGAGAAACGGCGCGTTGCCGAGGCGGGGAGGAGGCGGGGGGCTGAGGAGAGATCGGGAATTTCAAGTTGGCGCAGAAGCCCTGATTCCCCAGGGTATGCGCCAGCAGGGCGGATCTCGGTAAGATTGGCTCAGGGCTTGCTCCCCGGAGGCCAAGACTCAATTAAACTTTAAGATGATATGCAACCCCCTCCCTCGGCCTATCCGGACGCTCCCTGGTGCCATCCTGGCTCCCACCAGCCTCCCTGTTATACGTACGTAATACTCTTCGGTGATAATTCTTTCCCTTGACAAAGGTCCAATCTCAATTCACTCGCCGCTCGCCGATCGCGACTTTTCATGGAATCGATCGTTCGATTTCAAGCGATACGAATTCTCATCTCTCATTCGATTTGATTATGTATAGATAACAACCGTCACCCTTGCACCCTGTAAAAGTTGGTACCGTAGTTGTAACGATTATTTTTATTTTAGCGCGAGATGTCGATCCGTTTCCGGTTTATCCTGAAAATTAATTTTGCCGCAGAAGGAAAGCACGTCGATAAATCTTACCGCATTCAAGAGTCGTGCTGCGGACGCTCAGCGTTTGGTGAAAGTGTCTAATTGAGGATGAATCGGTGATGATGCAGGTGAAAAGACGCGGGCCTGTGGAATCGAACGAAGGCATATCGGTGTTGCTGTATACGCGTCGTTTAAAATGCGGCTCTAAAAAGTCCTTGAAAGTCCTTGGAAGAGTCGAGCCTCGGTGACGGGCTCGCTTCGTCTGTTTGTACATCGCGGAGCTGCGAGAGTTAACAGCGATCAAAGGATGACCATCAATTCAGTGGCGATCAACGGTGAAGTAGGCCTGAACATTGGCGTCACGTTTTCTGTGGGAGCAGAGCGAATTGTAGCTAAGCGAGTGACAAAATAAAAAGAGTTGAGGTCACCGCCGGACTGTGGGAAGCTCTTTGGCTATTGAGAGATTCCCGGCCCGGCTGCAATATCGCTCTCTCTCTCTCTCTTTCTCTCTTTCTCTCTCTTCTTGCCGCCCCGCTGTCTTCGTCTATCCGTATTTTATATTCATTCAACCTTACGGATTTATCTTGACAGACGTTTGACGGACGCAGCGAAATTCTCATGCTTAATGCTGCGCAATTCGTGCCAACTCCCTTTATTACAATACCGAAATAAATTCTTAACGGATTTTCACGGACGCGGTTTATTTCGATCCGAACGATTTCACCGTCGTTCCTCGATATCTTATAAAAATTTCTCAATTATTACAGAGAGAAGATTCGCGGATGAATCGTTTTTATTCGTTCAACCAGATTAGTGAAAAACGTTTGGATCGATTGTCATAGATCAAGGGTCGCACTGATTCGGACACCTTTGCGGTTTCGAAAATTTCTGTTTCCGATATCACAGAATTTGCGATACAGACCTGATCAATCTCGAGGTTCAGACTTTCCGGATCTCGATCTATCTATCATCGATACATCAGCGATATACGTTTTTTAGTAAGAGTAGCAGTAGTTATATTTTAGTTGTACCAAACTATTCAGAAAGGAAACATCCATCGTCGTAAAACGGGATAAGCTTTGATAATTGAATATTTTTATTCGATTATTACTTATTATTATTTATGATTAACCCTGACAAACGATATGCCATTACAGTTTTCGCTATCGAACACTTTATTTCAAAACAGTCGGAGACTCTATGCATCGATATCAGACTAATGATCAATTTGGAATTTTACTGTAACCAAGTTGCTTTGGTCGGAATGCAGTTTTGACTAGGAAAAGTATAATTCTTCCTCGATAGTCAGATCTTTAAATTATTTTTGGAAAACATTTTCTTTTATTGTCCGTAACGATCGACGATCGTTCGAACGAAGTTAGGAAAAGAGGAAAAAAACTGTTTCAGATAAGCGAGAAATATACTAATCCGAAAGACCATTAGAATTGGATATAAAAAAGAAACGCAACAGATCTGACAAACATCGTAAACGTTCAAATTATAAAACCTCTTCTCAAACCGTTCATATCTAGCAAGTTTGTATCATTCGAATTAGTTCAGATTCATTTCTAGCACACAGTACCGTATGTTGTTTCAAACAACGTCTGTCGATAATTTTTCCAACGCTTTACTTTTTATCACACTTTCCAACATTAATCCTCAAATCTAACCCTCCAGATTTTATTTTCGGCAGCTGTGCGAGTTGATTCGTTTCTGGTAAAACAAACGCAGGGATATACCGGATGATACCGGATTCAGGATCGGCGGCTAAGGGGGGGGGGGGGGGGGGGCGCCCTGGATCATTAAATTGTCCGTGACACGAAACGCTCGATTTCGTCGGGGACGCGAAGGAAATTGGCTTTTCTGAAACAGATATAGGAGAGGCATGTGACAATGACGTGGTGTTTAACATGGTCAAGCCAGCGGCATCGGAGGGGGAGGGGGGGGAGAGGGGGGGGGGAGGTCGCCCCCCATAGCCGCTACGGGGGTTCTTGTCGTGTGTCCGAGTGTCGAGCGAACGCTCCCACGAATTCGTGGAGGAATAAGACCGTCATAGATTCTCAACCAAAGGCCTCAGCCGACCGATCGAGACTCGACACCGTTCAGCCTTATAACCGAGGAAGTATAAAAGAAACCGCGGAAGAAACCGAGGTTCAATTTGAGAACTTGGAACCCCCGCAGCGTTACCCTGGGGACAGTCCTGCTCGCACGTTTATCACACCTACGCAGAGCCGTAGATAAGGAACAAAAACACAACGAATGATATAAGGATACGCATGCGTCGCGTACGAAAATGAAAAATTGTATCTAATATACGGAAAGGGAGATACGGCTGGATAATGCGAGGATTCCTCGATTCATGCTGGAAGGAAAAAAGGCGTGCGGCGTAGCGCGTGTGTGCGTACGTTTGTCACTACGACGATACTCTAGGCATCTGCAAAAGCAGTTGTGGATGATTACAACTTTTCTTCTCTTTCTTCTCGAATCGAACGTCCCGGCATCCGGATTCATCGGCTGTTTTGCGGCTGTACCTACGTACAGTTCGAATATCTTTGTCACTGCGGAGCAGAAGAATGTTAATTCCTGTTTTGTCACGGTAGTCGGTCTGCTGATTTCAAGCAATTTTCATAACCAAAGCGTCGAGAGAGATCCTTCTGTCACTAATTTCCGTTAAGGAGGTAGAGATGAAAAAAGAACGAAGGAAAAATGCGGGACCAATACGTGGAAAATAGAGAAACTGGAAAGATTAACGGCAGGTTCGAAGTAACCTTTAATTTCGGGATATTGATCAGCGTCGTCAAAAGTAGATACGCGTGTCTTATAATCGTCCAGGATTAGATATACGGTACGAAACATTCGTTGTAAGCGTTGTGGAAACAGAGCCGCGTGTAGAGCGTACAGTGCAGAGATTAATTAGAGACTGTGCTTCGGAGGCATTGAAAATTGAAAAAAGTAAATCCCACGAGCGTGTGACGGGTAGGTGTAAAAAAAAAAGAAAAAAAAAGATATTAATAAAAACAGGATATCCCGACTCAGCGCCCGAGGCTCGGCTCGATGGCACGCGGGAGATATCGAGACGTGACAGTGTCTGCTTATGAATAAGAAATAGTGAAAAGAAGGAGCGTGCATGGGCGGTGCAGTGAAAGGGTGAAAAAGCACACACGGAACCCGCGCGTCCAACGAGTGACACAATCTCGTGCGTGCATTCACGCGAAGAATAAAGGTCCACGCGAAGATGTTGTGGAAGATGCGCTCTGGGAGACGAGAGAGAGAAAGAGAGAGAGAGAGAGAGGGGGGTGGGAGGGGAGGGAGGTTGGAAGCAGCTGCGGATCCGTCGTGCAGGACGCGCGAAGAAGGCCGCAATGGTGTTGTGAACGCGTGACATTTTAATCCTGAGCTGCCCAAATACCCCGTCACTTCTTAATCTCGGTACAATTCCCATGGGCCAGATCGTAATCCGAGACACTCGGGGTGCCCTCGGGAATAGGGTCGCCCTGAGCACACGAGCCGGAGTTTCGTGGTGCGGTGGATACCTGCCCATAACCCACGACACCCAAAACGCCTCGACCACCTGACGCGCGCCCAGCGTGAGCCCCATAGAATTTTAGGGGGCGTAAAATCCCCCCAACTTTCGATATTGAAAAGCCCGGGGGAAGAAGCGTGTCCAAAACCCAGAAAACACCTTGGAGATTATATAATACCGTACGATGGTCAATGTTTTGACTCGAGACGGACATATTTCAAAGGGGGCCGTTAAACTTGCACGTATAATTCCGTTGAGTTGGCGGACTTGGTTGTAATCGGGATATTTATATGATTTTTGCAAAAATCCTCCGCTTCTCCTTACGAGGCTGAAGGTCACTCGAATAAGGTAGCGAAGACTGAAAATTAAAATTTTGTGAACACCTTGAACCCCCGATACTTTTATGCAATTATCAGGATAAAACTGGGCTGCATTTTTTTAATTGCAAAAAGTTTAGACACTTTGGCTGTTAGCTTAGGTTTCGTCTTCTCCTTTCATCTAGTTTCATATACTCGACTTACCGCGTAACCCGACGTTCATGGACTTTCAGACAGTCTCGACGAGCAACAAGTAGTTGCCCCCGCGATCCGTACGATGTACAAAACCTTCATGGTGTACCGTTTGCGGGGTTTGTGAAGGAGGAAATCGCAGGGGAGAGGTTTCGAGTTGTATTTTTATTTTTACAAAAAATAAACAAGGATCACGTTCCGTTCAAAGCAATTAAAAAATTACCTCGCAGAATCGGAGAAATCGTTTCGTCCAGTTTTTATTCAGTCTCAATGTATAAGAAGTAACTATTTTTACAGTGGATACAACAATCGAGACGGTGTGAAAAAGTCCTCCAAGACACCTGATAATTTTAGGGCGACATCGTGACGGGCAATTATCTCTCTCGAAGCACGTTATCTGACGGAGTTTCCCACCGAAAGGAACCTCCTGGATGAACGACGTTACCAAGACAAATTGTGATAACTGTAAATGACGTTGACCAGATCAGAGGTGCTCACCGTTAATTTCCGCACCGACACCGTAAAACGTCTTATTTGTTCCAATCGCGAGTAGAATTCTGCAGCGAGAGCACAGCTTTTATCTCTTTCTGTTTGTTTGCTTCTCGCTCTTGAGAAGAAGCCAAGAAAATGTGAGAATTCAAAGGATCAATCCACTCGTCCACGGTTCTACGATCGTTAATTCTG
The DNA here is from genome assembly GCF_021155785.1 of Neodiprion fabricii. Lineage (NCBI taxonomy): Eukaryota > Metazoa > Arthropoda > Insecta > Hymenoptera > Diprionidae > Neodiprion > Neodiprion fabricii. The sequence goes on along the minus strand of NC_060239.1, from coordinate 36,059,473 downwards.
CACGATTGAATTGGTTCTCCGCGTGAGGCAATTTTTATGCGTATACAAAGCGGAGAAATCAAAAATAATTACGTCGCGTTTTTTTCTTTTCTTAATCAAACAAAATTTAAAACAAATTTTACAACATATTAAAAAACTGCAAAACATTGAAATATATTTAAAATTCAGTGAAGTTCGACAATCGCTTGTGAAATTTGCAAGCATCTTTTTTCGATGATAAACAAAAGAGGGAGAATGATATCTGATTATTTTCTGCATCTCTACTTTACGCACGACGTATGAAAATTGAAAACTTTTTTTGTACGCAAGGACTAAATTTGTTTTTCATATTTTCACGCAAACTGTGAAGGGCAAACCTCTCGAAATTATAATTCCTGTACTTGAACGCGGCTCATTGTCAGTATCTTATTTTTTAAACAGGAAATCTCTAAAGTCGACCGTGGTTTGTTTCGGGTCACTTAATTCCCTCGAGATCTGAGACTCTTCTGTTTTTTCTTCTTCGTTTTTATCTTTCTGCTCCCTTGAGACCAAATTTACGGATATTAAAGAGTGACCTTGTGTCGTTATGGAGGATTTTCATTATCTCTCAGAAAAAAAAAATTAACCCTTCTGACGTTAGAAAATTTCCAGCAGTAGATCCGAAGTTATTGGAAGAAAAGCGAAGACAATTGCTAATTTTTACAACGATAATTTTTGATTCCGGATAGAATTTTGAGTCCTCGGATTCGGAGTTTGCAAACAATTCAAAAAAACGTACCGCACGGTCATGAATAAGAGATCAAAAACCGAGAGTAAGGGAAGAATCCCTCCGTTTTTTTCTTCGTGTCTTTTTTATTTTCTCCGGTGACTAGCCAGGCGTCGAAGGGTTAAAGGGCCTCGGTATAATTCGAACCAATTGTTAGCTAAATCGTTCCTCCTCCTCCCTCGCCTCAACCTTCCCTCCGGATTTCTCAATTCTGTTGATTCTGCCCGCGCCCGCGGTCTCTTGTTTAATCTGAAAACGAGAAGAAGGTTTTGGTCTGTCGCCCAAGAAGATTGGCCAGCAGGTGCCGCCGCGTGCGGTGTTACAGGTATACGCGTAGTCCTGTACAAAGGATATAATTATAGTCAGGTATCGGAATATCATCCTCGATTACATTCAGATCCCATTCGCGGAGGAACATCCGTACGATCTTACACCAAACAAACCTGCCGACAATTTCTGAAGCAAAAAAACCAAGATCTTGAAGAAAAATTAAACCACGTGCTTCTACTACTTTTTTGTGCATATATGCATTCTATGGAACATGATTTCGGTTTGAATAAAGAAATAGTGAAAATCGTTAATTTCTGTGTTCCAAATTGAGCTGCAAATCTAGTCGTCAACTTCAAGGCTAGATTTTGAATTCCTCTTTGAAATTTTCACTGCATCCCGATCCCGAGTTAAAGCTTTTGAAAAATATCGGATGCACGCATATTTATTTTTTTCAAAAGTACGTTCCAACTTGAATTAGAAAAAGTGAGCATTTTTCACGGAAATATGCAACTCTTGAAACTGAGTTCATTGCTTCGGATTCGTCGACGCGCAATTGTGAATACGGATTCAGGTGAAGAGCGGTTCTTTGATTCACCCGGCATGCGTATTGACGCGGAGGGAAGATGACTGGGAGCAGCGATTACGGGAGCAGGTGATGTCGCGTTCAATACCTTCGATATACTCCGATGACTTCTAACCCAAGCATGACCAAAGGCACGTGCCGCCCCGAACCCCCGTCACGAAATGGGCCCGAATCTTTTCCCCCGCGACTTGTGCGGACACCCGGACGGTGATGGACCACGATCGAAAATTTATATCCTCTGCTGCGTATTCAGCGGGAAACCGAGACGATTCTCTGTGGAGATTCAAGCGATCGGGTTTAAAAAACAAACAATTTTCAGCGATTCGAGTAATTCCGATCGTTCGACAAGAAATTGTTCGAAAAACGTATTTTCAGTTGTAAAAAAACAGGCAAATTCAAATTTATTCAGGAGTTTGCGGGCTACGGATATAAAAATTTTCACTACAGCTGAAAATCAAATTGAATTGTACTTTCGCATCGCGCGGACAAAAAAATCCCAGGCATTAAATTTGATACCTCGGTGGCGAGAAGATGATGATTTTTTTTTTTTTTCACTACCCAAATATCGATGTATTTCTCATTTTCGTACGTACAATAATCTGTGGCTTGCGAGTTTGAGTTAATTTTTTATTTTTGAAAAATTCGAAAAGCCAGGAGCAAAGAGACGAAAAAATCACAATAGAGGAGCAGTTACGACACGACTTCGCTTCCTAGCACGGTCTGTTCTTTTCGTTATTTTTTTTTTTTCTTTTTCATCTTTGCTTCTTGAAATTATTCCTTTTTTTATTTCAACTCGTCACCGTGGGCTTTGAGTCCCGCGTCAAAGCAAGAAGCTGGATCCTTTTCACATTTTTTACACCGCCTTACATCAAAGCAGAGTCGTCGAAAGTCGTGTGTATGGGAGTCCAAACAAGCGAAGAGCGACTGAAACTTATTCGGACCGAAGGCAGGGGCCAAGACTGTCGCCTCGGCTACTTACCTGCCTTCACTTTGTCTTTATACACCGCAGCATTACGCTTTGAATCGTTTTTTATTTGTTTTTTCATTTTTTTCTTCTCTCCCTCTCTCTCTCTCTCTCTCTTTTCGCGCACCGTTTCCCCGCGATAATGTGAATAATTTCAACCGCCTCCCCCCCCCCCCCCCCCTCTTCGCTGCCTTTATCCTCGTATTAAACGCAATTACACCCGAATTCCCCAACCTGTCGAAACAAAAGCGGACATTTATAAGTAGCTCACAAACTTGTATATTGTATATCATTACATCCGCAGGCTCGACGGAACAATCAGAGCGTAGTTTAGAAATTTTCATGGGACTTGGGATGTAAAGTAATTCGAGGTAGAACTGGAAGCGAAAAACGACGCCGCGAATTTACACTTTAATTGCATGCTCACCGAGGTTTAAGTGGTCGGATGACGATGACAAAATCAGACGTCTTACTCGATTCGAGGACCTTGTCTTGTTTAATTTTTCATCTCGCCACGAGCGACTAGACTTTGGGATGAAATTTTTTCGAGAATTGTTAACAAACAAACGGATGAAAAAATTCGAGAAACTTGTCCGCGTTTCGGAGCGTTTTCGTGTATTACAGATTCAGATGAAAAAGGGCTTGAAAATTGATCAATTTTTACCAGTAACTCGGTTCTTTACGAAGAATAATTATTGATCTCACGGTGATCAGGAGTGTGGAAAAGTCGGCAGAACGGATTACAAATCCCCCTTCTCCCCCCATTGCAGTCTACAAGCCTGGCTGTGTGCGGATGACGACGACGACGACGATGATGATACAAGAATAAGAGAGGGAGGCGATCGCGTTTAGAGACGACGAATGCCGTCCGATCGGCGGTCACTTTGATATTTCGGGCCCCCAACGATCCGAAGGTTCACCTGTCTACCGACCTCCATGGTTACCAACCACGACAGAAGATCGCTTTGCTTCTGACCAAACGACCGCGAGATTTCGGCCTTTCTTTCGCTCTCGACAAAAAAGTCATCTCCACCGATCATCGGGGCGAAGGTTCATCCGGACCACAACGAAGAGGGTGCTCCACCCGAGGGTAAGGGGGGGGGGGGCAAAAAATAAATTAGTTCGTACGTCCGATAAAGGTGGTGATATCGATTTCCCTCTAGATCCTCGGTTTTAGACACCCTGAATCTATGATAAGAAAATTACAGTTGGGTACAGGAGGAAATCACGATTTTTAAGGAGAATCGCGCGACGATCCGATTCGGTATTTATGCCTTGAAAGGTTTTAGTCGTAAATTGAAATCTCCGCTTTATTTTCTATCTCTTTCAGGTTTCTTTTTTTCTTTTGTTTTCGTTCATCGAACAAAGGTAACGAAACTTCGTCACGGGATTAGACGACGATCTTTAGAATGGTAATTATGTATTCCTTTTTGTCATTGTGCATATCGTTACACCGCAGACGGGATAAAAATGACTAAAAATGGGCCCAAGTCATTATTCGGCCGATTGAAGGGGGGAGGGTAAAGGCGAATTGCGGTTTGTCGACAAAAAGTCGTAGATACGGGGAATAATTAGATATTGTCAGTCACGAGTGTCGATTTCCTTGGGTGTCGGAGGATCCGATCCGCCGCTGCTGTACCGGTATAATCAAACTCTGACTAGCAGGATCGGGAATGGACGACGATTAGTTACGAGTAGTTTAAACAGACTTGAATAACTTGTACGTGCACCGCGTGACATCACAATACGCCGGCCAATGGACTCAGCGGGGTCGAAACCAGGTGACAAAAATCAGCATAGATAATTCCGCGGCCCGCGGAGATTCTTCAGATGACAAGAAGAAGAAGAAGAGGAAAATAAAAAAGGAACGGAACGGCTAACGGCAAGGAAAAAATAATAAAAGAAAGATCCAGATACAGAAGAACCGTTTGTCGCTTCTGGACAAGTAGGCAGGCAACTTGCACAGATGTATTTATAATATACGTATATGTTACTTAGTATATTGTACCGAAACGGTGAAACAAAGCTGCAGCAGCGGTACACGAGCCTCCTCCTCCTCTCTCGATCCGGCAAAATTTGTCTAACCGGTTTATAGCGGCGGTTCAAATAAAACGTCGATCTCTATTCTGGTCCGAAATTATCAGCGTGAAGCAATTTAGCCCGTGTACTTTATAGTTTGTGCGAGAAATAGAACAAGAGAGACAAGTGTATAACGTCACGTGATTTTAGATTGAGAAGCGTCTAACGAATAAACGCAAATCGCCGATCTACGATCGCGTTTCGTTTCAAGATCCACAGGAAATTGGAATTTTTAAGAAAATCTGAAAGCCTGCGGGAATGGGGGAAACCGGAAGGTCAGGCAGGTGTGGGAGACGAGTCGCGCCCTTCTGGGTCCAGAGTATAAAAGAGAAAGGTTTTAACATAGCGAATGGAAAACGCACCCTGAAATTAGGGGCGGGACTTTGGCTCTGCCTTTTGTAAATCGGTAGCGAGACCCCCTTCGGCTTTTACAACGATCCCGGGCTTCGGTTCAACTAACTTTTTAACGAAATCATTATTGGACTCAGCTACCTGTCGGTCTGGGATTGCCTCTTGATCAGACTGAAAAGAACCAACAGAAATGAAAAAACAAAACAAAAACAAAAACAAATGGAGAAAGAACGAAGGTAAAACAATCGTTCGATAACATCGATTAACTTCTCACGGTGAAAATACCCTCTTGATTTATAAGTGTTGCCAAATGTAATTGTGTTTGGAAATTATTGTACGTAGTTTTTATCCTCTTTTTCTGTTACCTGTTACCGATGCATATTTCTTTGTTTTTTTTCCTTCGTATCGTTGGAATTTGAAGTTGGAAGAAACTTTCAAAGCGAACGAGTCCCGACCTTAAATACAGTCAGGCAGTCGTAAGATCGGTCGTAAAGATTGACGAGTGAACTTTTATTTTTCAAGTGTTATTTAGAAAGGAAATTTCAGCTCAGATTTTCATGCAACGTCGTACTGCGATCAAGGACTAATATCCGGCATCTGTTTTTCTCTCCGATCATTTCGCCCCCTTTGTACCGATGACACTTGTCGACCATCGGTGGTTAATTCATCGACCGAATCTGATTGCGAGTGGGTTTGAAAACGATTCGGGGTGGTTGATTCGGGGCGAGCGAATAGTTGTCGCGGTCAGGGAGAACAGTCGTATCTGTATTAAGAATCTGAGAGCGATGTACGAACAAATAGCTTACGAAACACCGGCATTAGCGCGTCCCCGTTAATCGCCTGAAAACGTCTCCGAAGGGGTCTCCCTAAGATAATTGGTCAAATCGTTGCCCGCGGCCCATTAGTGAGGGGCAAAATTTGTCGAAAGTAGGTAAGCGTCACCGAGAACCGGGACGCCACTCGCATAGTTACAGCATAACTGCCGACGCGCAACTATCGCGTTGAGGACGTAAAGCCGAACAATGCGCCGGTCGGCCCTGCAATTCAAACTCGTAAACCCTTGACGGAATTTGCAGATCCGGGCCTTCCGGACGCCGAGGAGCGTCTTACACCCGGGTTTCTTACCCGAGCAAAGATGGCCGACGAGATATATCACCCTGTTTAGGGTGGAGCTGGACTCACCGACTGTTAAGAGGGTAGCCACTTCCGGTCAGAGTATTTCCTGCCAGTTTCGCGTGCCGCCTCGACGGATCGTGCGGTATATACGTACCTACTTTCCCACTTCCGTTACGTTTCTCTCGAGATTTACCTCCGACAAAAACGGAAGCTGACTCGGCCTTGCGCAGCTTTGTCAAAAGAATTCGCCCCGGCGAGATTCCGTGATGTTCTTAAGGGAGGGGGGTGGTGGTACAGCTTGGACGGTCTAAGATCATACATATTTTTAGGAGTTTTTTTGAGAGAAAATGAAAACACCCGGAGCAATTGAGGACTTTATTGTTTAAGGTTTTAACAATGTTTTGGAATTTTTTCAATTAAATTAATAACAAATTGGTGGAATGGCGCGTACGAGTAGCGAACGACTCCGAAATCGAAGGCTTTTGCGGTGGCGCATCTCTTGACATCATTGTCCAACTGGTTGCGGATGGAAAAAATTTTTCGCGTTAAAAACACCTTTTCGGATTCGAGTTCGTAGCCTAAACGTTAAAAAAAATAAATAAATCTCAAATATGTACGACGATGAAAAAAAAATTGTTGGAAAAATTTTGGAATTTAACTTCGAAAACCTAGCGACGAGCTCGAATCGATCGACAATTTTTAAAGATTGCGTCAAAATTTCAAATCGATCGGATAAAAATTGAGCGAGGAATTTGCGTCACCGAATTGAAAACGCGATCGTTCGCACTCATATGCGCCATGCCGCCATTTCGTTATTAATTTCAATGAAAAAATTGCAAAATTTTGTTGAAACTATAGATAATAAGGGTCTCATATTAAAATTGCTCCAATTGTCACCATTTTCTTAAAAAAACTACAACACAAGAAAACATCTAAAAATAGGTACGGTTTGAGACCTTACAAGTTGTACCATCCCCTTAACGCTATCAATTTTTCTTCCAAACACTTCATAGTTGTAAGTTGTTTAAGCTCCTGAGAATCGAACGATCAAATGTTTATCCATTCCTATCGGTACGCGACTCGTAATTTTACGATACACCGGATGCGCACTGTTTGACCCCAACATCCTGTTTGCAGACGAAAGTTACACTTAGAGGTCAAACAATAGGCGGGCACTTAGTTGTTCGGCTATTCTCCCGTTTCTTTCCCCCGTCATCTGTGCACTTTGCATCTTTGCCTAACCTGACCTTCATACGCGCGGGTCTCTTCGTACCAGCGAAGAGTTGATCATCGCCACGCGTTGTGTTTACAAGAACAACAAACAGTTACGTTTTGTCCGTCTAATGCTTCCGCCCTCGAAGTCTGGCGACTTCGAGATTCCTTATCAGCCTATCGGGAAAGATAAAATTTTCGACGTCGCTGTGGAAGTGGATAATTAAGATAAATATCGGACAGTAGTTTACAGCGCCTAGTTGACTCGGGGAAAGCCTCGAAGATAGCGTTAGTCCATTTTCCTTCCCCCTGTCCGTGCCTGGTTCGGTATGTAATCATGAATGGAAGCTCGAGCCGAGAAGTTGCATTCTCGGAACTTGCGACCGACGCTTGCACATTCAGTCAAGAAAGTGTCGGTCGCGTAGGCGGAGCTGCTGATCGGGAGTCAGAGGCTCGGCTCATGCGCCCGATTCGAAATCCCTCCCACATCACGTTCTCTTCGGTCATCCGGTAAAGAGCCAACTCGCGCGACGATTTCGCCGTGAAATGATGACGAGGAAGAAAAAGAGCGAATGAGAGAAAAAGCGGTTTTCATCTCTCTCTCCTCTCCCTCTCTGCATCGTGCCTCACCTTTCTCGCCTAGGCGCGACAAACTCTCGTCGATGATTGATGGTCGTATTTTTACTTCGCTAACTAGCTTCCATGGGCTCCGAGAATTATCATTATCAAATACCAAATTACCGTTTTCACTTTGCGCAAGGCTCTGTCAACGCGTTATAGCTGTATTTTGCACGGGTGCAACGTATACACGTAACATATAGGTATATATATTCAACGCACGATTGTAATTAGCCAGTATGGATAGCTTCGCGCGGTTCTTGTCTCAACGTCATTAAATTCTCCTTCGAATTGATTGGAAGACGCTGAAACACTGTGATAAAAAAACACGATTTTCTTGTGACCAGAACGACGATTCAAGCGTCAAGAAAGGCGTGCATAGCTGATCTCTGCACCTTGAATTGGGCGTCTATAAGCTTCATAACTCATTACTGCAGCCGACCGCCGTTATATTCCGGGGTGGCAAAGTTTCGCATAGTTTTGCCAAACTTCCGTTACCTAATTGTTCCGATATTCGAGCGCCCATATTCCGCTACCACTGAACATAGCGAAACTGTTACTTGTGGATGAAAATAGCATTCTCCGAATCCCTGAGTAATATACCTATTATACAGTGGCGCGGCTAATTGCAACGAAGTGTGATCGAACTTTGCGGAAACCGAATGCCGTCCACTTCCCTCAACTTCATTTTTACCGCCAAACCGACGCATGCGAGAACGCCAACTACGACTGTCCCAGAAAAGCGTTCGTTATGCTTTTTGGACCGCCAATTAAGAGGATCGTCACAATTGCAACACGGACACTCGGACCCTTTCCCGTAGTTTCGCATAGTTGGCAAAGTCTCCGGTTGGCCAGCTCCGACAATGCTTCCGAAACCTTCGTCACCTCGACTAGCCACCAAATTAACTATTTACAAAGGTGCAGGGCATATCGCAGAAGTCGAGAATGGGTATTCGGGATACAGAGAATCTTGAACTTCCTCTATATCGGGTGCCGCATTACCGCCGATCCTCTCACATCGATCGGAAAATGACGTGAGAAGTTTCCCGAATTCGCAGCCAGAGCCAACGAGGCCCAAAGTCCCGTGATTTCCGCGCCGCAAGCGGGCCCCAAATTAACTCGTTGCTCCCAAGACCGGCAGACCGTAGTGCGGCGGGCCCGCTGTCGCGAGATAAGCCCCATGGGTGGGCCCCGTGCCCCCCATGCGACCCCGCAAGCTCCCCTATCCTCAGCGCACCTCGGGGCCTGCCCCCCACCGTCCGAGTGTCAAGGAAGGACCCGCGTGGGGCCCATAATGCATGGAGGCCCGCGAGAGGTGGCACAGAGCTCCAGCCGCGTGTGAGAATCCATTCCGCGCGATTTCACAGCGACGGTAGGGGGTCCTATTTGTAGTTTTACTCTCTTTCTCTCTCTCTCTCTCTCTCTTTATTTTTATTATTTTCTTTTTCATCCCTTTTCCATTTCGTTCGACAAACGATTCCGCCGCGGGGTTCGGCCGGGGCACCTCGAGAGCCTGAAATCCCTCGACGTCATGTACTCGGTCCACAGGGTGTGGTGCCCACCTATGCAGCTCTGATTTTACTCCGAACTAATCACCTGCGTGTTGGATTCTCGAGATAGAGAGAATTCTCACAGTTCGAAAAACCGTCCGAGTCTCGACGCTCTGACACCGTGGCTAACAGGATTTCTAAGAGTTTTTATACAGGCAAGCCAAGGAGCACCCAATCCGACGTACACGTCTCGAGAGGATCCCAGGGTTACACGTAAATATTTGGAACACGATGAAGGGAAAAAAGACGAAACCTCTTGGCTAAAGTGCCACGCATCGCGCGACCACACCAGACTTTCCGAACTGGTTAAACGAACGTGCATGATACTCTGGATTGTCATCCAGAATCGTATCCTCATCAGGATAAACGGTTGAAAATTGGATTCATCAATCCGTTTTGACGAACAACGCGTTTGTGAAACGACGACCTGACACCTTCTGCATCCGGAAAAGTATCGTGTTGTAATTGTCACGTGGAAAAAAGTTTTGGTAAGCAAAGAACTGGCTCATTACAAAAATCACGTTTTGGTTGAGTGAAAAATGTGAGAGTAGAAAACGTTGATCGAGGAATCACAGATCAAGTTATCTATCGTCGATGAGGTAGTTTGAGCAGCCTGCGACGAGTTTTGAACTTTGAACCGATTTAACGAAACACCTTGATTGTTTTATGGGACTATCAGTGAATTCCGAAAAGCTGTTTATCGGTACCAATACTATCGGACGGAGGAGAAAATAGGAAAAAGCTCACGTGAACGAACGTTGGCTGGACGTGGGACTGAAACCCATTGCGAGTTCTTCCGAAGTGATCGGAATCGATCCAAGGTTGATCGGCCTGACACACGCTGTTCGAAATGAATGAAAATCGAGGCTGTGTGACGAGGAACGAAGAATCAGGGTTCCGGGGACCCGGGCACATGCATGGAAGCGTTGCAGTCTAGCAGGCATCGAAATCCAAACTGAGCCGGTGGGTGGAGGCTAGCCTCCGCCTCCTGGCCAATGCGGTTGCCGACTCCCTGGGGGCGCCCGATCCTCCGGGGGTCCCTGATCCCTCTCCTCGCCGAGTAACTCTAAGGACTTGTGCCGTGCAGCTTGCCGCTCTCTAGTCACTCCACTAGGCCCCTTCGGCTCCTTAGTCGTCGTTTAACGGGAGACCAGCCAAGACGCGATTAGCAGCAACGGATTAGTACCTGGGCCGCAAGTCTCACCCACCGGGAATCCCAGGGTGATTTGGTGCGTCGACGGAGGATTTAAACGATTGTCGTATTTTCGCCTCGTTCAGTCATCGACGAGTTCTTCAAGTCAGTGCGCGGAGGAAACTTTCGTCGACATTCGGCCGGACTATGTTCCGAGCAAACTGTTCAGTGGATCGAGATGGTACGTCAGTGCTGTGCTGTTGACGATAAGTCGACGCCGTTGACATCGGGCGATATTGACGATTGACGCTTACCGTCTCGAAGTCAAGGCTCGGACCGAGTGACGCCTTCGGTGAGAAGGAATCCAAAGATGCTGTTCAAAGGTAATAGCTCCCGGCTCGAACTGCTGATCGGAAAAATACAGGCACACAAGGAATCGCCGTCGCCACCGCAGGACGAAAAATGTCACCCCAAATCCAAAGGTCTGATTTCAAAATTGAAACGCCCTTTGCACCCTCATCAGAACCATTCGTGTAGCACCTTCGAAAACCCTCTTCGTATGATTCTTCTCACCCTTCTGTCCTCGCCTAATTCGTTGCATCTTTTTCCAGACGTGCCTGATCAGTTTCATTTCAAAATACTTTCAATCCAATCGAAACTAAACCCTTTTTCATAACCTTGACAAATTTTTTCATCCTCAACCTTTGACCTGCTCTTGGCTTTTCCCAAGTCCCGGTGGCGGCGTGTCCCATTTTTTATGGTATATCTTTCACCGTATCACATTGCATCACACATGTACGATAATATGTATATATATAAGTATATAGCCCGGCTGTAAACGATGCCATCTACTCCACCAATGGGCGAGTCGTAAATTGATTGAAAAGTTTAGTAGATCGCAGTTACTCTCGCATTCATCAACCAGATCTCATAATTCTTTGGGTTCGCGTTGATTTAGCTCTATTATTAAGCATCGCCTAGGTCTATAAATAGCGGTAAGGAGCTGACAACATGCTCGCGGCATTGGCAGGTCGCGAAAAAAGTTGACGGTGTTAAGTGCTGCTATTCTCGCCCCGATGACACACGCCCTGATTGCGCAGGAGGTACTCTTTTCAGTTGATACGGAAAGTCGTGGACAGATCTAAAACCGTACGAAACACTTTGTTATACATATACAACGCTCGTCGCGTCGCGCCTTTGCGTCACTTTTTAAACTGATCTTTGGCCCTTGAGCTTACAGATTCGAAGCTTAAGCTTGAACGCGTTCCTTAACAGTCTTGCGCATTCGCCCAACTGTTGCTCTCTGCGAATCACGATCTTTGCGTTGTCTCGACGTTAACGTGACTCAGAAGCCGACCTGAATTCAAAGCCGGATTTTCCAAGTTCGTCGCACGATTTCTTACGGGCCAAGGGTGTTTGGTCATTTGCAATCGCGAGAGACCCATGAAGGAACCTGACGAATCTAGGATGGTAGCTACTGGGATTGATACTTTTCATGTGTAATCTTCGATCGTACGAAGAGTGAAAATTCTAGGAGTCGTGAAATTTGTAAGACAAGTGATCAGACTGTACTTTGTGATTGAATTCGCGTGCTTGTTCGACCTTTTCAGATCTCGATTAGATAGATTCCTTCGCGAAACCTTCACGAGCCGACTGTGAATTAACTTTGAGAGGAATTGAGAAAATTGATACAATGTTTCTTATTTGGAGAAGAACCGAACCTTTTCTGTAGCAACGAAAAGAATCAGTAGAAATACCGAAGATCCAGACCGTGTGACACTTGTTCTGTGGTTGATTGACTTTTGATCATTGATACCGACTGTATAAAGATAAGAAAACATGCACGTTGATCCCTGCTCCGAATAGAATAATTGTCTATATTTCACGCGAACGGTGAATATTGTGATTTTGATCGAATCCCTCAATCCCACCCAACCACTATTGGGTGTCAATGGTCGATCGGTTATCAAAGAAACGAAGCTGCTTGTAAAATATCCATTATAACATGATCGTCAATCCGCACTTACCACATTTGTCAAAGTGTACCGAGAACGGTCTCGTCGAATTTCCAGCCAACAGCTCGACGACCACGTCCGAAGGATCGTAATTAGAATGATCGGCAGACTAGTGAGCTAAATTGGGGCTACTTCCTGACTCCTAGAGCTAATGAGAGCAGTTAAGCGAGCGGCCCGAGCTGGAACGTACGTACCCAGTAGCTCAGAGATAAGTAAGTGGTATCAGAGAGCCTGCGAAGTACGAGGTGGTATGAAGAGGCCTCCTCAATTCCGGAGTCGCGTGTCGGGCGCGAGCGCGTGTTGAGTTCCTGTGACTAATGCAAAAGTGGCGCCTAGCGAATTGGGCCCCGTGCGTCGAATAACCCGCGGGTTTGAATTGGCCGCGTGGGCAGAGGATGCGACCCATTTAGTGTCGTCAGCTTGTTTCTGCGTGCTTAATTACCGGCCCGTCATACGTCGTCGCAGCGTCAACCGTTCCATGGGTGGCGTTGATTGGCTCGGTAGCCGGCGAGAGCGGCTCTCGAGTTTCCAGCTTAATACGTTCAACCCTGGATTCCGTAAAATCTCTTAAATTGACTGGTGGGTGTCGCCTCTCTCTCCCTCTCGCTCGCTCAACGCTCCGCCAACTCGGACAAATGAGGAAATCGCTGCCCACAGTGTCCACATCGTCATTTCCAGGTTGGCCGGAGGTATGCGAGCGGCTTATCACCGTGGTACGTTTGTAACGCATCCGCATCTTACTGCAACTTTGAGATCGGTGTATCTCGTCTTTTTAAGAAAATCGACACCGTGAAGCTTGCGGGTTCTCACGTCGAGTCAGTGAAAAGCTTCCGCAGCCAGTGCGTCGATCTCTTCGATTCCGATCAACGACGTTTCGCTGCAGTTTCCGGTGGCAAGTATATTCACTACGTACAGCAACGCTTATCGCCGTTGATCAGAGTCCGTTTACTGATTCATGCTTCGGCGTAGAGATATGCCGTGAAACGGTTTTTTTCTTTCCACCTCTCTTTATACTACTAGCAGCTTATCGTTTTCATCCTCAAAATCGTAGGTAAGTAAGTACGAGCGAGCCTAGATAACGGTATTCGTATAACGTGGAACACGCGCCTCACCAAAGAGGATGAATAAGCAAACGAGGGAAAAAAAGGCAGGGAGGGTCAAAGATCGTCGAGCTGCCGGTCGGTCAAGACTTTCCGTCAACGTATTGTCACAACGTCACGCGATTGTTATAAAAATTAATTTCTTCATGGTGCCGGGAACTTGACAAAAGTGGAAATAAAGACGTTTCCGCAAGCTGGCTCGACTCGAAGGATCAGTTCTCGTGCGAAGACAGACTATTCGCCGTACATTCCTACTTCGAGTATTGTACCCAAGTATTCTCGTATGTACGCATGTAACGTACGAGCCTCGGTCCAGGTTACACCTCGGATAATGATACAGGTTTTACAGCGGTCCGTTGTCACGAATGCGTGGAGAGCTGACTGCGGTAAAGACTTGACCGACGGGGTGAGGTACTTGCGGAGTTCGTAAGGCCAAGAGAACTCGCGTTTCAACTTCGGTTCGCCTTGGCTCGCCATAGACGGTTTTTTATCCGCCTGGTCGTACTCCCCGCCGATATGTGCGGGGCACATGTCTTGGTTGTAATATAAGTAGGTACCGCGAAATTGGCCCACTTTGCGTTGAGTTTGGGGTACCAAATGACCTTAGACTCAATTTATAACAATCTTGCTTCAAAGATATCTCTTCTCCTAGGCTGACCACCCACCCTTCTCCAGCATCGACCCCTGCAAGTATCCGCCTCGCGAAAGAAGCCAACACAAATGCCTCCCTCGTTCGTCATCGTTATCTCGTCATTTCTCAACCAATTTCACGTATCCATTCCTTCCCACTTTCGGCTTAACATGTAAACTCACCCCGCGTCATCACTGCGATGCATCAAGGCGGGGTGGCAGAGATTTGACATCCTTAAACGTCGACTTGGACAATAAAAAGAAATGGTTCTCCTCCTCTTGCTACACCCAGTTTTCGACCACGTGACATTGATCTCCTTTCAACGAGGACGAGAGATCGTAAGCTTGTAAAGGATGAAAACCTTCGGAACCAAAGAAGGCTGTCGCGTTATTCGACTCGTAGAAGTCACTTTGTGAAGATTCTAACGAGTATCTCCGTCTCTGCCGACCCAAAAAACAACAATAAAATAATAAAATTGCAACATGTGTCTGGTTTAGTCGCGTATGGGACATATGCAAATTTGAACCAGTTATTCCCCGTGAAGTAAGATCGCATATCTACGCGTTTCATTCCAGTTAGCCTCCCGGCTCGTTTCTCCCGAATTACGAAACGTGTACAATACCGACTCAGCTACATGCGCCTGCTTATTTTTTACCTTATTTTTCTCTCCTATTCCATAAACGGTGTCATTTTCGTGCACACGCGGTGTCCCGTGGCGAGCTTGCGTCATCCCCGTCATCCTCTCACCCTCGTCGCATTAAAAATGGACGGCGGTGTGAAATTGCTTGATCGTTTCCCCCATATTCCCGGATCAATATGTACGTCCCAGTTCCTGCGCCTTGGAAATAATCGTACGTCTCTCCTTTTAAATTTTTCAGAAGCCTTGGGAACCGGAAGTTCCTCCTGGCACAGCGAAGATGGCGGTCCGGTGTCGAGGAGGGGCGGCGACACGCCATCTTCTTGCGCTACACCAACCTCGGCGAGTTTTCCCTCGGAACCGGAAGCGGAAGGTGAAAACGGGCCGCACGCCGACATGAACAACCCCGCGGCTCCTTATCCCTGCCAATTTTGCGACAGATCATTTCCCAGACTGAGCTACTTGAAGAAGCACGAACAGGTAAGCTTTTCACTTGGTAAAAAGAAAACATCCTTAAAGCCCCGTGAGGACACGGGAGAACTCGCAAGGCTCCAGACTCGGGGTCGCGTCGTTTTGCGGTTTGACCGACTCTCTCTCTGAAGAACCGCTACAACACAGCGAGTCGCTCTTCAACAGGAACACAGACGTGGGTTGAAACCGCGCGAAATTAAGAGACGTTGGAAGGATCAGAGAGTGCGGAACCCGAATTATAACCGACGCGGTCAAAACGCCCGTTTTTCTTTGTTTCTGCTTTGCATGTCGAGACCATTAGCCACGCTTCCGCGTGTCCTAAGCCGGGGTCATCTTTGGGTCAAAATCTGGATTGTCCTGTAACAGGTTGCGCCACTCGCTTAGACGCATACAGATTTTGTGCCTATACGTTGTTCCGTACCTACGTACCTACGTGTAACGCGTTCCTCTCCGCAGGTGCCGTTCGACTCTGTACTCACCTCACGCGGCAACCTGTTTTTTTTTTCATACGTTCCTTTTTTACCAACAAAAAAGGGGAAAAAATTTAGAAACTGTTGTTGCTCGGCATAATCGTGCGATAATATAAAATACCGTCTCTAAATTCGAAAAATTTAAGACGACGGAATCCACTGGTGGATGGACAGTGTAAGGCTCGATCCGTGTAAAATTCGCACCACGAAACGAAATTGTGGCAACAGTTCTGGCCAACGAAATTTGCAATCGGTCAAAACGGCAAACTGCGATACGAAGTTTGTTCTTCTTACGATCCTCGAATTGGAATGACGGAGAATATATTTCTGTTCAAGTCCGAATACAAACATTGCATATTTGAGACCGAAGAATGGAATCAAGCGACACACAACGGTCGTTGGATTTTGACGGATTGACGAAGAACGTTCAATTATCGGGACTGCTACAAATAGCACGTGACTATAGTGTCATGAGGCGGCTGCGGAAGGCTAGAGAAGAAGAATGAGGAGTAAAAGGAAGTAAAAATGGTGGAAAAAAGCGAGGCTTGTCTCGCGTACAAAGAAGCCGCCCAGGCTTCTCACGTCCTCGGGTATCTCGTATAAATGCTCCATGATTTTGAACTTAACTAAAGTTTAACAATAAGATCAAGTTGCGTTTTCTTGACCGGGTCGCAACGGCGGCGGTGCTCCAGCCCTCGCTACAAAGGATCCTCTTATCACACCCTCCGATCTGCCTCCAGGGTGACACCAAGACTCGAAAACACTTGATATCTTAACCGTGAACTTGTCACCGCGTCGCGACCGCCTTCGTGTTCCGCGTTCAAAGAGCCGCTGTCCGTTCATCGCAACTTCCAAAAATTTTGCTGCCGCTGCGGTTTCTATTCCTTTGTAAAATTTTTTTGTATTATTCAATTCTTGCACAGACGCCGGTCGGTGGATTGATAAACGCAACGGTCTAGCTTTTCAGCTGTACGTACACCGCAGTTTACCTACCATTACAAAGGGTGAAATCACCCGTTTTACCCCCCCCCCCCCCCCCCCTCCCTTACTTATATAATGATCTGGTAGTCATGATAGATAAAGGGCATATAAGAGCGCTCATATGTGTTATAAAATGAACAAAGTTGCTTGCGTCAATCAACTTTATTGAAAAAACAGTCTTGCTTCCGACTTACACCGAGAAACATGTATCGCTATAATAAAAGCATTTTTCCCATCTTTTAATGCCTGCCTGTTTTGGTCACTTCTTCATAATTTCCGTAACAC
The DNA here is from genome assembly GCF_021155785.1 of Neodiprion fabricii. Lineage (NCBI taxonomy): Eukaryota > Metazoa > Arthropoda > Insecta > Hymenoptera > Diprionidae > Neodiprion > Neodiprion fabricii. The sequence goes on along the minus strand of NC_060239.1, from coordinate 36,042,263 downwards.
CAAAAGCGTTGCGCTATGTATAGGTAATATATTCCACGGTGGACACCGCAGAGCCGCAAGATTGCAGGTAACTCCGGATTTGATAATCCGGATGAGGTATATACGCTTCAGATTTGAGGATCGTTTGCCCTAATTATCAATTAGGCGAGTTTCAGACGGCGACCACAAGCCGAGCTAGGGAACGTAATCGTTACGTTACGGCGTTCCGTACGGCTCTCGTGCCCGTGTATTTCTTACCTTGTATGTAACCCGCGGAGTTAACGAACTTGTTAAAAAGTCGCGGTGTTCCCTGGCACCACGCCGAAGAGACCAAGGATCCAACTTATCCCGCTCACCGACCATCGCTAATGTTTCGACGATATACTTAATACGGTCAGCAGCCTCACGCTAGGTGAGCTTTAACGTCGCCGTTGGTTGTGCTTTTTACCGTCCGTCTATTGCAAGCTTATCCGTTTACACGTACCTATACTCTGTTGTTAAGTATTATTTTCGGCCACTACAATCGTCACGCCGCTTCTCGTTAGGAGATTGTAGATCCATTTCTCCCGAACTAATACCCTATAAGTCTCCAATTAAATCGAACTACCGCGCAGAAACAATGCCGCAATCATTATACCGAAGCTCAGTTCTCGGTTATAATAACCGTGGCGTTCCGCGATCCGTCGATGAGATCAGCGCGTGGATACAGATCGTAAGTCAGGATCGATGCACTTTGACTCCCGGGACGTTTTCGATACCGTTTATCAGTCAATTAAAACGTCTGGGATCTTTTTACAGATCGTTAACGCGATCGTAGTCTCGGAGAATGTTGTAGATATCTTCCTTCCAAATCCATGCAATTAAATACCTAAATCGAATTTCGTTAACCCTTTTCTAATATAATTTTGGTAAAAGGTATTTTGTGCACTCCTTTCAATGCGGGATGAAAAATGGGGTGTATTTCCACGCGTTACGCGGTTACTTCATGCAACAACACACATTAGGTCATTTACATGTGCGAAATACATGTAAGAATAAGGATTAATTAAAATAGCGCAACTGCAGAAAGTAAATCATTGCGCTTATACTTTGACTCAAAATGGCTAATGAATTTCGCGTTGTTGTTGTTTGCTTCAGAGTCACGGTGATCAGATGCCTTACAAGTGTAGCTGGTGCGCAAGGCTGTTTAAACACAAACGAAGCAGAGATCGACACGTGAAATTGCACACCGGCGACCGGAGATATCGATGCACGCACTGTGAGGCCGCCTTCTCCAGAAGGTAAGTTCCTAATTATACCTAACTCCTACCTACCCGCATGCGCAACGGTCCTCGATATACCTTCACAGGCGATCAATTAGCCAGTCGCTGAAGATCGGCGTGAAGAATTACGTTTCATGGAACCAGTATTTAAGATAGAAGATTTATATACCGACGCGAAATTTTCAGGCGTTGATTAACTCGCGGAGAAATGTTACAATGTATAAACACAGAATCAATCTACCGGGAAATGAATGCACTCAGGGATTAAGCTCCTCGCGCTTAACTGGGATCGAGATGAACATACCGTAGTAATAGTTTTGAAACTCAATGAAACTTTCTAAGCCATCAAAATGATATAAAATAAATCACTTTCCCGTCCTGAGTTCTAATTGTTTATCTCGTATTTAGTCGGTGCAGGATAGGAAAAGGCGATAAGCTATAAAAGGATTTGTACCAACCGCCTCCCACACGCACAATATCTGCGCACAAAACCTACAAGGCGTACAGCTGCTGAGGTATGATATAACCAGGGAGGAAAAAAAAATTGTGTCACAAAAAAGATTAATAACTTAGGGGAAGATTAGGATCCGGAGAATGCAGTTCTCGGTAATACTTATATTTTTCTAATTCAACTTTTTCAATTCAATACGTTTCGAAGGATTTCGCATCCGAGGTGTTGGAGTATAACAGCAGTTGGACTCACTTCCTCGTCTGTACCGTGTCATCGTTAATTAAATATTGTATACGATTGTTTACTCCTGGAAACTGGTCCATCCATAAACGTACAACGGTAAGTCACGACTCCCCGCAGACGAGTTGCAAGAAGGTCGTTTACCCCGGTTCGCGTTCGGGATCGCGGAGGTTGTCCCGTAGGAAGCATCCCCGCGAGGTTTCGTTTGACCGGCGTCGGTGTAACGGCGATAATTCAAAATCGGAGAAAAGTGAGTTTAGCCCCGCGTCCCTCCGGGGGTGACAAATGAATAACGATAACACGGTGACCGCGGGGCTACGCGCATTAGTCAGGCTTATTTCTCTCGCGCATGCCAGCGAGCCCATGCCATAAGCGACCCTCCTCGTCCTCCTCTCCGTCTTCCTTTTTGACTAGCTTCGGTACTCTCCTCTCCTCTCCTCTCCTCTCATCTCCTCCATCCGGAATCACCCGCGACTATCCCTTCCACCAAAGGAGGTCCTCGTTTCTCGGCCCTCTAAGCGCTCCGGGCGCGCGCCCGTATTCCATTGAAATGCCAAGCCGCGGGGTATGCGAGTGTCTTAGACACGCAGCAACCGGCCAAGAAACCTCCGCTTCGTTTCGTCGTGTTGGAAAAGTACTCATAACCTCTTTGCCTCGCTCCGTGGTTCAAACTTTAGCGCGTGCGTTCTACGCCGTGACCGTGCGCACGCACACCTAACCTCTCTCCGTACCGTGCATGCCTGTATCTCTTCTCTACAAACGTACGTTGTACGATTGCGTATATAAATGTATTACTGCCGTGTGACGGCCCAGCGGCAGAGCCGCGTATATATAGAAGGTGGGTAGGTGTTGCGGGACAACAGGTAGAACATTAGTCAAGTGTCTCCGTCCTCTGACTCCCTGCATACGTTTTTTTCCCTCCCCTCCCCTCTGCTTCCAACTTCTTCTGGCATCCAACGTCGAGGCACGGGGCCTCGTGTCTTGCGAGACCCGATCAAGGCGCGGTCGCGACCAACGGATACCTACGTCTCAACTTCGAAAGAGGTTAAGTTTGTCAGGACAGGTCCGAGTATATTCGAGGGTATTTCTCGGTCATCGGTTATGATATAAATTTCTTCGGTTCTCGAACTTTTATACGTTATTTTCACTGTTTCAACGGTTAGCTCCGCCGTCACGAAACACTGACCAATGAGGAATCGCGGCAGTGGTGCTCATGCTCTAGAAGCTATAATCCATACTATGTTACCGCAATGTCTCAGCGTATATATATATATCTTTTTAAGTTCTGATAGGAGGATTTTTTTCTGTCGAATTATTAATAGGAAGGACCTCGGTGATTGATCTTTGACGAACGGTTAAATCGCTACGTTATGTCGAAAGCTTTTTTTTTACACTCAACTAGTTCAAGTTTCCGACGTGTTAGAAATCTCATTTAGTTTAATCCTAACCTAACCTCTCTAAAGTGCCATCAATATGACGTAATTTGATTCGATCAGATCACAGATTCACTTCACACCGAGTGTGTTCGTTGAGAAGGTCGTTCACTCTTGTAGAATTTTCATTATCGTGATGAGAAAAAGCATTCTTCGATTCCGCCATTTTTAAAGCTTTCGCTGAATCCCGGTCCTAACCGCCCACTAACTCTCGGAGCTGTCATCCTCTTGGACAATCGTGCTTTGAAATCTCCTCGCGCTTACGTCTCTATTCGTCCGTCGGAGCCCTCGGCTTGGGTGGACCCAACAAAAGGGTAGAGAAGCCTCAGGGGTTCTCATAACGGGGATTGGAAATGGACGATTTCCGAGTTGCCGCAATCGTCTATGAGCCGAGAGGTTGAGTGATCGGTAATCGATTCTAGTTTCAGATCGGTAGACACATGTAATGATACCGATTCGTCTTTGATTATTCGAGCCATTATACCACACGTATCGCGTATAGGTGTAAGTATGGGCATACAATTCTAACGCGTTCGAATGTAGGTATAATGTTTTGTCAAGCAGAGCGTGAGAGTCAATTTCCAATACAATCGATACCTGAAAATATATTATCTACTCGGTTCATTTCTCATCCTCCAACCTCTTCATACACACGAATCGGATTACTCCTAATTAGATTAGCCTCGCACCATTTAACCCGCTGACTTCGAGAACCGGCCTACCGCCGTTATCGCCGTAAGCGGATCCCTCCGATCGAGATATTTCGGGATTACAAAAACCAAACTTCTTTACAACTGCCTATTCGCTCCCGTGAGTATCGATCGAAGTTCAATCGAATTTAATTACAGAAAAAACATGTTGCGCAGTAAATACCCCAATTTTCAAATCGCGTAAGCCTCAAATTATACCTAATTTTCAGGGAAGATGATTTTTTTTTTCAGAAGTTACAAGAAGAGAAATATTGAAGTTGGAGGGATCAGGATTCATTTCGTTGTTTTCGAAATCATTTTACGTTACATCGTGCTTGCTCCGATTGTGAGTTCCGAAAGCATTCGCAAATGGTCTAGTTCATTACTTGTTAGCTTGGGCGTGCTTCTTTTTCCGTCCACAAGGCACAGCACGTGGGTGGTGTTACATCGAGCTATCATCTTTCAACGTATAATGATTTGAAGCAGAGATAAGCATTTAGAAGTGTTGCGTAACTGTACAACATCCCAGTTGAGAAACGATACTGATTATTCTCCAAATTCAATTAAAACTTGTACGAGGTATATTTTTACTTAACGAATTAGCGATTCGATTAATAAGATTTTATGTAATTCACGCGTACAGCGATTGAGTGAAAAGAATGTCCGGTTAATTTTCGCCCTGGTTGTTCAATTCTACTTTGTACGCGACACAGTCGAGAAAGGGTAGCAAAAAAAAAAAAAAAAAGAAAACGACGAAAAATAATTGATTTCTAAAATATAAAAAACGTTGTATAAAAGTTGGAAACTTAATTTTTCATACCATAATTCGCTCGCTTGCCTAAATTATTAACGCACATTTAATTTTCTTACGGCACGCCGACATTTTTTAAGCTGACTTTCATCCATTCCCCGAAGGCAACAACCCTGACGCATCTTTAATAATTGTATTCCTTTTGCTAAATTATGTCTGAACGATAACTGGTCATAGACGTACGTATTTACAGTAAAAATATTTGTTTACAAGTCTACGGTATCTCGAAATAATGAAAAAATGACGAAAAAGAACAAGCCTGAAATTGAAAAAGAAAAGAAAAAAGAAAAAATGAATAACCGCGTGTGTGTACCTCGGTGATTAATTAGCATGATCAATTAACGGCGAGACACCTTGCGGCGTGTCAAACTTACGCGTTAAGCCGATAGATCATCGAGTGCCTCGTAGCTCTTGATATACGCCTAAAAGAAACGGCAACAATTTAACCGCGGAAGGATATTTTTCAAGTATATATACAACGATTCGGTATAGACTTTACGCATGACTCGACATCGACGACGAAGTTAAACTTCGGTCTCATACTTTTTATTATACGGAAGATTTAGCGCGATATTCTCGATACTCATAGCCGCGTCTCACGCTTGATCGTCCTGAGGTTTTTGGTTCCCTACCGATCTCTTTATTCCAGGTGTGAAAATAAACGATATAGAATTAAAAGGAAGTCTTGAAGGAGGCAACGAGGGTGTTGGTAACTCGGTTCGATGTACGTGCACTACCCGTATACACTCTTGTTCGTAAATCGTGGGAACCTAGCTGCGTTTCTCTCGATATCCAACTGCAGGTTCGTCACAGGGCGAACTCATTGTCAGTAGCGTTTCAATTTCGTTCCTCCGACGACCTGGCGTAAGCTATGCAGTTCGCCTTGCGCTCCAGCCTTCGGTACCTAACATTATTCTTCGATCCCGAACCGATCACCGAGTCTCGTCTTATACGTGAGACGGCGCGATTCTTGGGTCCCCCCGCAGGTTCGCTTTCACGCACGTGAGTCAATTAACGATTTTCTCTTGTTTTTCCCATACCGTTTCCGCCGCGGTACAGATCCGAATTGTAAAACGACGAACGAACGATTGTTTTTCATTCTTTTCCACTTCCGACCGCAGAAACCAAACCCAATCATTGTGGATATACAAACAGTCGGTACAAACCGATTTTCCACGTTTTCCTAGCCGACATGGGAATCGGAACGGCGCGGGTCGCTTATCGTTAACCGCGATGAAAATAAGGCCCAAAGGAGCAGTCGGTCGCGCATGCACCCCTGGCCGCATTCACTCTAGCGTTGAATGGCTTTGTAGGGGAGCAAAAAGCTCGGGACCCTTTAGAAATCAGTGGGGTCCCCATACGCCACGGTCCCGCGTTCTCCAGCCGAAGAACGATCGAGTCGCTGACGCGACGGGACAACACGTGAGAGACTCGAACGGGGGCCTCCTTCTTCGTAGATATTGCGGGCGGGCGCTCGAGTGACCGTTGGAGGGGCGAGGGAGGGAGGGAGGGAAAAAAAGAAGCTTCGTTTCAGCCGATCTAAAAAGTTGATGAAGACTTCTCCGAGAAGCGGGTACCCCGGCTGACCCCGCTCTTCACGCCCCCATGGCAATTAAAATCCCCCATCTCGCATGCGCGCTGGTGTATGGTAGGCGACATCATCGAACCGAGAGGATCTGTTTATTTCTGATTTTTCTTTTTCTTTTTTTTTCTTTTTTTTTTCACCCTTATTCATTTTTTATCTGTATTCTCCTTTCAGCGACCACCTGAAGATTCACATGAAAACGCACGACACCCAGAAACCGTATCAATGCACCGCCTGCTCCCGTGGCTACAACACGGCGGCTGCTTTAACGTCCCACATGCAGTCGCACAAAAAGCACCATCACGGCATTACGCAGAACTCGAAATTGGACTCCGATTTCGGACGGAGAAGCGTCTCATCCCACAGCACGGCGTCACCGCCCGTACCGAACTCACCGTCGCCGAGTTTGAACCTCACTCTGGCCTCCAGGAACCAGGGTAAGGGATCACCTATGGTACCCAGCGCTTCGAGCACCCCGGTTCTCCACTCCCCGATGAAGCTGGCCTGCATGTACTGCACCCGAGACTCATTCACAAGCATGCAACAGCTCCAGATGCACGTCCACGCCATGCACCGGGCGATCCTGAGCGGGGATAACCGGACGATGCCGTCGCCGGGTCAGGTTTCGGAGGTCTCGAGTCTCTCGAGGGAGCGGATGTTCGACTCGCAGGAAAAACCGTTCAAGGAACAGGAGAAGAAGCTCTTGGACGAGAGACAGGAGAAGGGATCGGAGGGTGGTAACAACCTCTGCGTGAAGACGGAGTACTTCGACAACAGCGGATTCTCGTGCGGCCAGTGCACGATGAAGTTTTCGAATCTCGGGACCCTCAGGGACCACCTGATATCCATTCATCGGGTCGACGGGTTCGGGGCAACGCTGATGTGCCCGCTCTGCGGAATACCCTGTATCTCCGCCGCCGCCTACGCCGAGCACTACGTTCTCCAGCACTGCGACGATCGGAGGATCAACTACGCGGAGAACTCGGACTACGCCGACCTCAAGACGACGTCCAGGAACAGTCTGAAGGCCGACGCTCTCGGCTACGGCACCAACAAGTCGTCCAGGGACTCGGAGAGAGCCGTTAAACAGAGCGACAGGGAATCCGCGGAACCGAAGATGGCCACCAATGGAAATTACGAAGCGAAAGATCAGCCCGCTGACCTGACCAACAAACACGGACGATCCGGCGAGGTCTATTCGGCTGGAACTCTGCTCTGCGGTCAGTGCGGCGCTGCTCTGAAGGACTTTGAATCCTTCCGAGAGCACCTGGCGAGGCATTTGCAGGCCGACCACCGCAAGGAGGTAGCCAAAAACCCGTGCCCGAAGTGCGACGCTTCTTTCCAGGATCGCGAAGAGATGCTGGGGCACCTTACCAAGCACTTTCTTGGCCAGGTTACGAAAGAGTACGCCTGCGGGGTCTGCAAGAAGTTTTATCCTCATCCCGACCTCCTTCAGAGGCACCTGCTCGACTCCCACGCCCACCATTTGTACCGGTGTGCGCTCTGCCGGGACACCTTCGATTCCAGAGTGGCGATCCAGGTCCACTTCGCGGTGAAGCACAGCCAGGAATGTCGCGTGTATCGTTGCAGCGTCTGCCCGACAACGAACAACGAGAATTCACCCGGCAACTCCCCCGGGGGTGGAAACAGGAACTTGTTTAGAAGCGAGGCGGAAATGGCGAGCCACGTGCGAGCCGTTCACGCACCTCCGGTGGCCGTGGCTGAGGGCCCGATGATGCCCAGGAGTCCGGCGACCACGCCAGGGACTCTGGGGGCTAACCTGCGGTGCGTTTTCTGCGGTGTCTGTTGCGGCTCCGATTTGGAGCTTCAGCTGCACCTGGCGAACCACTCGGCGAGTCTGTATCGGTGCCCGATATGCCGGGAGGGTTTCGCCGTCGAGTTTCTTCTCGACAAGCACATGCAGTCGCACCACCTCGGCGGACTGCCGACCGGGCAAACAACCCCGCGTGAAAACGGGCGAGTGATTAATCCTAGAGCGAGTCACGGGACCGAGGATCCCGCGGGGCGGGTCCAGAAGAGAGGAAGGTCCCCGGCCAACAGCAACAACAACTCGGTCAGCCAGAGGGACAACAACAACAAGAGGCCCAATCACGGGAGCAACGCGGCTCAGCATTGCGAGCTCTGCGAACGGGGCGAGTTTGCAAACGACGCCGAGCTTCAGGCCCACAAAAAGCTCGCCCACACGCCGCCCAAGGCCCAGAACAAGGCCCTCGCTACGCTCAGTCTGACCTGCGCCTACTGCGGTGAGGTTTGTAGGTCCAGGAGCGAGCTCGAGTCTCACACCAGGGTTCAGCACGCCTCGAACGAGCCGGGGGGTCGGCACAAGTGCAACATATGCGACGAGGTGTGCCCCTCCGGTTCCACCCTCGCTGAACACAAGCTACAGAAACACTGCAAGATATTACTCAGCGACACGTGCTTCGTGTGCCGTGGTGTGCTCAACTCGGAAAACCAGTTTCTCGAACACATTCAACGCCACAGCCTCGAGAATGTCGACCCCCAGCAGAGGGTCGATAACTCCTTACCTCATCTTCCGTCGCCTTGCGTTATCTGTCGACAAACGCTTATCACCGATCTAGAATGTCGCCTGCATGCCAGGTATGTGGAATCATATTTTGCGACTTGTCATTAACGAGACTGGACTCTGTCCAGATCTACGGTTCCAAACTTTACCATTGCATAATTTGTTATACACGCGGGTTTCAGGCATAGACTTTTTGTTTTTTGTTATAACGCATTTTCATTCATCAAAGTTAATCTGCACGCTCTTCAAACATCTGTATTTTTTTTCTTATCCTGACCATAGTCGATACAAGTACGCTAAATAGTCAAAATGAACTTTCCAGGTACCACCTGAGGGCGAGTAGCTCGCAAAATTCGAGTCCAAACCTGAGTCGAAAATCGCCAAATCCTAGCTGCTGTATTTGCCTGCGGGAATCCCCCGCGGAGGATGTCGTAAACCTGCCTTCGAACCCGGTGACTGGAGGGAACCAGTCCTTGCAGGTCTGTAAATCCTGCTACGCGAGGCACACTCAAGGCCTACCGATCCTCCACTCACCCTACGAGCACGTTCGCCACGGAGCTGGTAAAGAGGACCGCACCTGGGACCAGGCCAAATGGGAGTCGAAAATCTCCGCCAAGGATTTCACGAGGGTTCAGGAGGCCGCGGTCAACCCCTCGGACGAAGAGGTCCGGAGGTGCGACGACTGCGGCGTCAAATTCGAGGCCCCGGAGGAGCTGGAGGCCCATAGGACCCAGGAACACCCGCAGCGTGAAGAAAATCAGCCGAAGACTTATACCTGCATTCAGTGCCAGGTGAGTGTCGATCCGGTCCTCGACGATGATTAAATGGACTCGTAGACCTTTGATGACTAATCGAGAAACCTTTCCTCCCAGATCTCCTTCGCGACGGAGGCTGAGATCCAAAAACACGTGAGAAAGGAACACCTCGAATCGACCGGGAAACCCTGTACCGACGCCCTCAGGTGTCACCTTTGTCTGACCGAGGCGTCCAGTCCTCTTCAGCTCCAGGCTCACCTCATCGAGCACACTTTCGCTGGGTGTGCAGCCCTCAGTTGTTACATTTGCCAGGCTCTTTTCACAGCGCCGGCAGGTTTGCAGGTACTCGTAGTACCTCCACGATTAATTCTCGAGGATTAAGACTCCGCGGAGAATCATCCGGACTCTCGTCCGAGCTTCTCTCACACTTGATGAGTTGTTGTTTTTCCCTCCGCAGAACCACATGCTGCAGCAGCACGGACTCGGCGCCCGTCCATACGACTGCAACTTGTGCAGTCTCAAGTTCTTCTTCCGAGCCGAGCTCGACCATCACGTAATTACGTCTCACCGTTCCGGGGGGTCGGTGTCACCGGGTGATCACCAGCCGACTTCGACCGCGGTTACGATAAGGAATCTTGATGGTGATAACAAGGAGACCGAGCAGAGGAAGTCCCACGAGGTCAGGGTGAAAGACGAGATGGTAGCCGGCGAGGAGGAAGACGTTAACGTTGACGAGCAAGGGGACGAGGAGGCGAGAGATCGAGATCAAGAAGGAGAGGAGCGAGGAGAAGAAGAAGTGAAAAAGGCGAAAGTGACCGCGCAAGGCGAGCCGGAGGGATCCGTGGAAAAAAACGATTCGTGATTCGCTGTAATTAAAGAGGAAAAATAATAAATAAAAGAAGGAAAAAACTGCGTGCGGAAGAAAATTACCATCTGATTGACCACTTAATCAGTCGACTGTAAATCAATCGGGAAATTTCAGAAAAATGAGTTTTTGTTGTATCTGCAACGGGAAAAGCTGAAAGCACGACTTGACTGAATACTATGAATTTATTTATTTTCGCGTTTTTTTTTTTTTTATCTTCTTTTCAGTCTACTCGTTTACCACAAACGAGCAAAAAGTTCGATTATCGAGAAAGTGAAACGCAGAATTTAGCAATAATTTTCTGTTACAGTTAAATGTAGGTACAATAAACTTTTCGATCTGTAGCAACGGAAAGTCGAAGCTACGATCCGCTATTATAGGTACAGAATAATAAAAGTTTTACGCGAAAATAATTTATTCTTGATCGTGGCACGTTTATTGTTTAATTGTTAGGCAATTATTATATTTATTACTGTCATCATTATCATTAAGACATATTATACATTTGCAAATTAGATGTGGTACTTCCGACAAGCTATTGCATTGAAAACCAATCTTCTGTCGACGAGTGAAATCGGACGAAAAAATGTGGGAAACTGATAAATAAATAGTTACTTATAGAGATAATATATATTATATATACACGAACAAAAATTGTAAATAATTTTTCAACCCCACAAATACGCGAAACGTAAAATACGCATAAGTATACATATGCATATACATATATACAAATATTAAACGTAAGCTTATACTCGTTAAATTTGACTATAAAATAGCGTAGCATAATTTTTTTAACGTTAAATTTTTCAATATTTATCGCTGTCTTGGATACAATTATATATTTAAGTGCGATAGTTATTCTCCTTCTAAATATATTATTACATTATATCTTATTATATTATATTATATCTGTTGATAGTTAATTTTATAATGCAACGATATTTTTCGACTAATCGTCACTTTCCCCTCACGAAATGATATTGAATTTTTCACATTACTATACAGCTGATTCGTTTCATGATGACTTTCAAATTAATCGTTCTCTACATTCCAGTCGAAATTATCATTCGCATTATTATGTTTGTTAGGTGTGGTTATTACTGTAGTGATGTATACCTATATTTAATATTATTTGAATCCAATTAACAGATACGAAAAATCCGTTCGTTAATTTTCTAATAAGTATAATATACATAGAATCAATGCATAAAAAAGTATTCCATAACGGTGTAAAATCTCACATACAAACACAAACGCCACGCATTACCTATAATCATTTATGATAATGATGAAAAACGTTAATACGGTTTCCTATTGTAAATACGTTGAAGTTTTTAGTTAACCTTGACACCACGTCGCTACTAATTTATTCTTAATAAAAATACTAATAATTATAACAATAATACTAATAATAACAATAATGAAATATGGTATTACTACGATGTAGGTAAATGAATGAAATTTGTCGGAAAGCAAAAAAGAGATAAGAAAAAAAAATCGCAATAACCTGTCCACTAGTATTAGCACAATCGGTATAAAATAATTCTGTACGAAATAAATTATTGTTCTAAATCCTATCTCTATCACATTATCCCTGGTACCGCATTGACCATAAAGTTAATCCTGCTGCACAGCCGCAGGAGGTGGATTATAATGTGTTTTAGTGCTAACACTAAAACGCGGATTAATTCAAGCGATTAAACGGTGGCACCGGTATCACTTTCCTATAAATTCAAGCTCATATGGCTCGTGGTTTGTAGGAATTGGCTGCAATATTGGTGTCTTGTGTTATTACAATATGTATAAACCGCACGATGCACGAGTACGTGATTTTGATTCCGATCTGTTAACCGCGTAACTACATCATTTTTTTGAATTCCAATTTATTTTTCACCATTCCGCCGTATGCGAGAACACTACAGGCAACTTTCGTGCCCCGCGATAATCTTTTATTTATACCGCCTTGTCTCCCGAAATGAGGGAGCACACCCTTGGGGTGTAATCCACCCGGAGTAGCTCGCTCAGAATCGTAAGGGTGGCTTACTCAGGTTCCCCCTTTTCGCTTTCGCGACTGAGATACGTCCTTCCTTCCTTTCATTTTTCCTTTCGCATCTCCTTCGAAGACCTTATATTTTTATTACAATACGGGACTGCAGCATCGGTACGTGTGTGATACCAACACCCTGTACATGTACTGTGCGATATACTTCGTTGGCAATTTATGCGGGACTTGTCTTCTTATAAAAATTGAATGATCCCAGCTGGTTCTGTGAGAATTTTTTCGAAAATTCATTCCGCATCTTGGGCTATATTTCATCTAAGTTTATTTCATTGACTTGCGATCCTCGTATTTTTGGAAAAAAAAAACTTCGCTGAATCGAGGATGGTAAGAGAGACAGGTGCGAAAAGACAGTTAGTAGGTACGTAAACGTAGAACGAGAAAGAAGTTTGATAATTCATAGAAGAGAAAATTCATTAGTAATAGCGATTAACGTTATAATTGTTAGTTGGATAGTGTTAGTGTGTTTACTTCACTTGGTTATTTTAAACAACGTTTGATAGCAAGCGTCATAATTCAAATATCGATATTTAGTCACTGTTTATTTAATTGTCTTTAACAGTTGCTCTTATCTATTCTATACTTTCTGTAATAAATCTCGTTATACTTCCTCCCCGAAATTAAAACGCACATGCAATTTGGTGTTGACTTTTGAAAAACAAACAATCTTTTTTCCGAAATCCCGAGTACAAAATCGCTTGAAGAATTCTGCTGAAAAAATACAAAACGGCAAACCTGGTCGTATATTTTATTATTACTGAACAATGGTCAATGATGAAGACTGTTAAAGACTGTTACTATAATGAGACTTTGTGTGTCTTGTGTGATTGCGCCTCAAACGGCTCTCACTGATATAGAAGCTGCTTACCCGCAGAGTAATGGTCATGATAATTTGACTAAGGGTAACCGTATTTAAATTCACTCGTCAACGTTTTGATACTGGCATTTCGAGACGTAAGAATTTTCCAAATATTTCCGCCGTTTCGGATACTCCGTGCACGAATCGATGTACGAGACGAGTCGAAGTGAAATCGAATATCGAGGCCAGATCCAATATGGCAGCTCCCTTAGAGTCTTAACAGTTTCGCATTGACTCGCGAAGCGTGAACACGTGCTAGTATCTTGTGCGAGATTACAATACGTCGTGATCGCAAACAATGGGAAAACAAAAGCGGGAAAGGCGCAAGCCTCACAAAAAAAATCCTACCGGACTTCCCAATGTTAAAGATCTCGACAAAGAAGAAGAGGAACTTGACGAGGAGGACAAGGATGCGGCATTGCAGCGGATGATTGATCAGGTAAAAATGGAACCAAGCTTTTGTTTTGCGTTAAAAAATCGGCGTGATACCCTCACGAATTTCACGTTTCTATAAATACTTCGCGGTCATTCACCACTAGCTATTTCAAAGCAATTTTTTGAGCAGACTTGCCCGGTTTGAGGTTATGTACGTACTACAAACATTCCTAACCTGATCTAACCTAACATACGATTTCATTTTCTCCAAATAAAACGTTGAATATCGAAGTAAAAGACTGCTATACGATCTGATTCTGTCAATATTTAGTTTCCGATCTCTTTGTTGTGTCAACTTCCGCTACGCTATATTTAGTTTTGTATCATCGATGTTATAGGTTCTCAAAACCTTGGAATACCATTTGACGACTCGAATAATTTTCTAACTTGATTTGAAAACGTTTGTGTAAGAACAACTAAAATAATTTCAGTTGGAATCTCCAAATATAGAAGAAAAATTATCTGGCCTACAAACATTAGAGTCAATGTGTACCAATGCAGAGATGGCTATGCAAGTCGCCAAGGGAGGTGTGGCAAGGATAGCGGCTCCGTTGCTGGTAGATGAAAACAATTTGGTGCGAGCGGCTAGCGCCAGCGCTTTGCGTAACATAGCTAACAACGGAGGCGAAGATGCATGCAATATTCTGCTTGAGCACGACATTATGACACCGTTGGCTGCGTTACTACAGAGAGTAAGTCGCTGTTGTACCAACAAATTTTTTTCTTGTTGATGTAGAAGTAGATTTGTGAATTAGAGGTTCTTTGGACATAGTTTGCGGCTATCCTATCCTTAATTTTACCTACTAGTGTCATACATATCTCAAAATATCTCAGTGTAGCTTGAAAGCTCCCTCAGGAGCAATTCTCTAACTTATGTGAATAGGTTAAATCCTTCTCTCTAAAATTTTGGGTAAAGCCCACCTACTTAGCAATTATTCTATGAATATGAGCCTCTTGGGAATAGCTCAGCTTAAAGGGAACATTACCAACCCAAATATTCCCAGTATAATTGAAGATTGTTCATATTTGGGAACATAACTTTATGAATTGTTTTAAGATCAGGATTTTTTTTATGAATATTTTCTCAGCATTGTGATTTCTAAAAATCTCAATTCCCTTATTTTTTCCTAATTAAATACGTTTTACTGAGTTGATATAGAAACCGATTAAAATTTTATGCTTGCATAAAAACGAGTCTAATTTCTCCAAACAGCATTATACATCTTGGCAACCAAAGCCCAAAGAAAAGGGGAAAATAGATGATGAAAAAGAGACTTTTATTCAAGCCATAACTCTGCTCTGGACTTTGTGTGAAAATGATGAGCACGCTATAAAATATTCCAACGAAGGTCACCTTATATCGATTCTGATAAAATGCTTGGACATTTCCCTTCATAGCTTGGATGTCAATATAATAGCAGCTCAATGCATGTTGACCTTATCCGAAGATAATCCACTGGCTATAAGTGAATTAAAAAAATACGAAGGACCTTTGCTCAGCTTGTTAAAACTGAAAACTGACAAAGAATCCGACCTGTCTAATGTGATGCTTCTCAAAACTCTGTCTGGCGGTCTTTTGATGAATATCAACAACTCTGAATGCACCTCAGCGATTGTTTCTTGCCAAGTAGCTACAGCGCTTGCCGAAACCCTGGCATTTGATCACAGAAAATTATTGAACAGCGTTACTTCGACGCTCCCTGTAGATACAAATAAGTTGAATGTTAAATCTGAAAAGAAACTGAACGATATTAAGAAATACTTGACAGCGCAGCAGCAGGCGTTGGAAATCTTGGCCAATTTATGCTCTGAGGATCCGCAAGAAGACATGGATTCTGATTTGGATGATTCAGATCCAGCCGAGGAAGAGAACGATTTCATCGATGACGATGTTATGTCTACGGATAAATTACACATTTCAACACTGCCGATAGAGTTGACAGAAGTTTTTGCCAGTCTTAAAATAATCGATATAGTTTGGGAAAAAACGATTTTACTTCCAGAAAACGTTAGGCAAATACTGTTCGAAAATCCTGAAAGCAAAACGGTTCTGAAACACGCCCACGTTCTCAGATGCAGAGCATTTTTGTGCCTTAATAACTTAATTTCTACCTTAGACGTTGACGGATTAGGTGGAGTAGAAAATTTATACAGGTAATTCTTTGCTTTTTGCCTTTTGGTGTATTTTGAATCGTGCTCGAATTTCTAATCTCTTGAAACGAATTTTCAGGATGTGGGTAGAGATCGGAAATGTAGTCTTCAAAGAGGCAGATCAAAACGATATCGCACTCCTAGAATCAGCCACAGCTGCGATGAGGGCAGCGTTGCAAAAATTGGTCGAAGTACGAGCGAACGTCTTCAGCCAGTTAAGCATGTTCGACATCCAGGTAATGTTGAACGGGGAACAACAGTGTCCAAATCCCAACGTCAGAGTCAACTTGGTTCGAATTGTCGGTAATCTTGCCCTGGTTTTCACAAATACGGACACAGCTAACTGCCGAGAACTAGTCAAGGTTTGTTTTGCCAAAAATAAAAAATGCAGTTATGTTAAACTAAAATCTTGGAGCATACATTTAATTTACTTTTACGCTCTGTCTTTTTCAGCATCTTTCTATATTTCTGCTCGATGCGTGTGCGAAGGAACCAGAGGTTTGGGTAATTGCGGAATGTTTGGATGCCATAATGGATATTTTTGCAGAGGATGAGACAAACGAAGTGGCTGCTGAAATCGAATTGGTGGATAAACTGCGACCGCTGGTTCAGCTCTTGAACAATAAGGTAAGAAATTTATTTTATCAATTGACTTGAACCTGCTGTACCTCATGCTAAAGAATCGTGCGCAACGCGCGCGTAAAGTGTAAAAACTTTCATCTATAAATCGCTGAAAATGCCGTCCGTTAAAACTTGATACTTCTTTTACTCTAGATTCGTCAGCAGAAAAAGCGACTGGGTGATAACTTCTACGTCGTGTCAACCGTGAAAACTAATCTTAATAGATTCATAAAGTATAAGAGTGCTCAACTGGCAAAACTTAAATGAATTTTCGTAGCTAGTTAATCATATCTATTAATCTGCATAGATCTTCGAAGATCTAAATTTTTTTTTTTTTTCTTTTTCGAATGTACATACTGACGTAAGAATATTAACGTATGTTGCGGTTGATAGTAATTTGATGATGAAAATTGAAGATTGAATTGAACGGTTCTTGAAAAATTATTGTGATCATATCTAAATGAATGTTTCATTTTTGGAACTTCGGTAATTTAAAGAGACGGTTTTTTACGCCGCGTAAAGCATAAATTATACGAGAGGTGATAAATAATAGTACCGATATTTAGGAAATTAAATGCTGTTTTTTTTCTGTATATTTTCTGTTTAATATTATTTATCAATAAATAATGAAAATGATAATTTTAGATATATATATTATATATATATATATATACTACAACAAGATAACAGAATATATTACGTATACTGTTTTCAATATTATCTAACATGCTAAATAATAATTTTTTTTTTAATATTACAACAGTACGTGTTAAAATCTCGGGGCTCACAGCCGCTGTATAATGACGTTGAATAACAATTTTAATATTATTACAATCAAAGGCACGAAAATAAACTGATATAAAAAGAAAAGTTCAAGTATAAATTCCATTCAGGCCCTCCTGAGATATTTCCGAAATTGATGATATGTTGATTATAATTTTTATTTCGTTTCTAACATTGCAGTACAATAAACCAATATTAATTAAAGGAAGACTGAATCATAATTTATCATGTGGTCGATATTACCGGTTTCGATCAGACATAAATATATCCAGGGTATACAACCTTTTGCCAATTGCAATTAATTATTAAATTTGTACACTTACGTATAATGCAAGAAGGTTTTTTTTACGATATTTACATTAAAAATTTCATCTTTCGTTATCAATTATTAAGTATATGCATATTCTATTAGTCTAAATTTGTTGTATTGCATACCAATCTAAAAAACGATATTAAATTGCGCCTTAAATATTGCGTTATTCTTTAACTGGACGATGTGCGATTGCAGATGTAATCGAGTACGGATATGTAATTTTCGAATATTTAAAAAAGATGAAAGCTACAGTGCTCGGCGAAACTCTGCGCTACCGATTTTGTGAATTTTTTCACATCGCAGTAATATTAGACGGTTATTTTATTCACTTTCGTCCTGCGACTTTGCGATATAATACGTCGATTATACAACGATGACAATTGTGCACGATTACTCAATTTTACATACGATTTCGGTATTAGAAATATTCACAAGGAATCTCCTCGCGCCTCTCTGCCGTTCTTACTCGAATCGTTCGAAGCCTTGATACCTTTGCTCTCGCCGTTTAAATCTACACTTTGAGCCTGACTTGAGCTGTGTCGTCTCGGCTTGGGCAACGGATTCACGTTTACGTCCTCGACGATTTCCGGCACTTGTTTTATCGGTTCCGAAATATGAAGTTCCACTATTTTAACCGGCTCTTTCGGCGCCTCGATCGGAACCGGCGGATCGGTCAGCTTGACGATTTGAATGTCCTTCTGTTCCCTCGGCAATTCCTTAATCTCGATTTTCACACCGTTCGGCTCGTTGCTGACCATGTTTTTGAAAAAACTTCTACGATTCGCCTGAATCGACAGTCTCGTCTCCGAAGGTTCGTAGTATTTCTTATCATCCGTAATCGATATGCTATTGTTATTTACGTTGTTATTGTTACTACCGTTATTATTGTTCGCGTGCTTCGACTCTAATTCCTTTATCTGTCTTTCAATTTGCTCGATTTGCTCTTTGACCGAAAAGCTGTCGCTTCGCGAAATTCCACCGCCGGATGAAGGCTTCTTTCTCAATTCAACTTCCTCCAAATCCACGTCCGCTGATATCGACGAATTTTCGTTCACCTCCTTTATTATTTCTATGTTATCATCTACTACTCGTTTTATCTCTATTGTTTCCACCTCTATGCGGTTTTCGCGGTTTCCATTTTCGTCAGACTTCATCACAACATCTTTGTCGTCATCGGTTTCTTCCCGCGGCGATTCGCTTGGCAATTTTTCCTTCAACCTAACTTCCTCTAATTCATCATTCGAATCCTTCTTTACTTCCGTGGTTGCAATCTCGGAATCGTTTTCCTTCACCTTACTGTCGGCTTCTTCTCGAATCGAGCTAGAATTTAATATCGTCTCGTCGATATTTTGGCTCTGCTTGGTCATCTCCTGTATGTCCTCCGTTACTTTAGCTATATCGATTGACTCCTTGATTTCCAATTCCGTCGGTGGGGTTGCAGGGGCGGCAGATTTTTCCTGAAAAATGAGGTAATAGTCGTTAATTCGTGTATCACACGTGCACGCGCGTGATCTACTTTCATAAGTTAAATTATCAGTTTCTAGAGCTTTAACGAACGTTTAACGAGCAATTAAAGCATTCTTGCCGTCATTTTGTTCGGTGTGAAACTGCGATCGACAAATGTTAAGTCCGCGACGCGATTGTACTGCCGAAATAAAATCCCAAGCGTGCCGATGGCGGCCATATTGTTGATTTTCTTCGGCTCGAGGGAAGAACGCACCCCGTTTACTGATCGTTTGCGAAAAGAAAAAGTCGCGTGGAAGCAAATCGTAACGTTTCTTTAATGTACTGATAAGAAGCTATCGCGCAAAGCGCGTAACACAGATAAAAATTGACATAAATGTATGTTATGTAAGTAAAACTATAATAACAACAGTAACACACTCAACTTTTAGAGAATATAATTAGGTTATCGGGCGGTGCATGCCGCGTAAAAATATCCGTAAAACTTGCAAGATTATTTTTTAACAACAATCAAAATTATCGCGAAAACATAGTAGAAGGTAATTAAACACAAGTGTTTGAAAACCACAACTCATTTAGAATAACGTTGAAATAATATAACGCGTATAAACTTACTTCGTGGTTTTCCGCCGATTCTTTCCGCTGCGGTGGCTGCGGTGCTCTGCGCTTTTTTCTTCCCGACATGCTGATGCCGCTTGCCGTCGATACGCAGCTATTTATCGATAAATTAGATCTGCGTACAGCATCCTGGCTGCATCTTCTAAACACGAAGTCGTCAGCCAGATTCTCGTTCTCGTCTCTCATCGTTAAATCCGACCCTATATCTCGGTCTAATGGCTCCTCTGCCGGTGCCTCCAAAACATTAACTCGCGGCACCTGTTTTCGACTATGTCTCCTGTTGGTTTTTGAAAAATTAAAATGTATAAATCCATTGCGTACACTTTTTTATAGGATGATCCGTTATCGTTGAGCGATATTTTCAAACGTACAAATTATATCACACGTTGATAATTTCTTTCCAGGCATTTCACTGCAGGATAAAAAAGGCGTGCTGATGATTAATTAAACGCGGTCACTCTTTTTATTACGCGTACCGTAATAGTATATGCTTCTACATATATTTTCGTATTCACAAACTGAATAAACCGAGTACTTAGAAAATAATTATTTGTAAGAATGCATGTCCAAAGATAACGGCGCAATGGTTTACAGATATAGAAGTCAAGGGTATGAACGATATTCTGGAATCGGTGAATCGGTGCAAAACGAATTCCTTTTTGTTTACAATCGGAATAAGGTGTATGTAATAATTTCATCATTCTTTTATACATTCTTTTTGAATTAAATTCATCTTTTTCAGCTTGAGTGCCATATTTCTCTAATAAGATTAAATCCGTCTCAAAAATTTCCCACACATTGCCACGTTTGTCCATATTATCTCAGGTTATTTTTACCCCCCCCCCCCCCCCCCCCCCTCTGGTTATCAACTTACTTAGTGGGAACGGGAGCTTCATCAACTTCTCTGTCATCGGTATCGCCGGCTTCGGACTTGGCCTCAAATTCCAACGGGGGTATTTCGTCTTTTGATCTTGGACTGACCTGCCCGAACCTGTACAACGTGTTAACCAAAATTAACAAAACAATTATTAAATTTTTTTTTTTGTTTCTATTCGGTACTGCGGTCAGTCGAAATTGAATCTTGTGTTGAAAAGAATCTGTAAATTATTATTATATAATATGCTTTTCTTGCATGCGTAATAAAAAAACGGACAAGACAAGGTAAAATCGAACGTTAATTAACCTTCTCGCCGGTGCTTTCGGCGTAAGTTCTCCTAAAATAGAAGTTGTGGTATCCTGCGGACTTCCGTTATAAAGCCTAGCCGGATCTCCGTTCACGGTCAAATTTGAACCGTAGTGCGAAGAGCTTTCCATAGTGTATTTTTTTCTCCGTGTAAACGTACCGAATGCCTCTTCAAATTCCTGCTGATCTCGTGCCAATCGGGGTGGTGGTACTGGACGAGAAAACTGGCCATTTTGGTATGTTGTAGAAACTGAAAGATAAGTTCAGTCAATGTGTTAATTGCTTTATAAAATCTGAAGGCTTTCCGATCTTTGAAATATAAATTTGATTCAGTTCAAAATTCGTTTAATCCGAAATCTGAATCTATCGAGCACGCGATTTAACAAACGAAGCTCCGAACCACAACCCACCTGTAGTGATAGTTGTTCTGCGCTCGATTTCTGGTTCCTTACTTCGTTTGCCGAAGAGTCCGCTCCTGCGAATGTATCACAATTGCCAAATACAGACACTAGATAAGATACATTGTAAGAAACAAAGCTATTAAAATTGTATAAAGTCAATTGGCCAGATCGATTCGCATCTAAAATCACAATATTCCATCGGTAATCGCACATCACTTTCCCTATGTTTACAACGGATTATGTTTATTTAACTTTTTTTTTCCTATCGGTAACTCATATCGGGACGAAATAATACGCGGATCGGTTAAAATATTCGGCTGGTTTCGATATGTTTTCAATAAACGTTTAGTAAGGTCTGCATAGTATCTGAACATCCAAGTGGTTTACACTCGCGTACGCAATTAAGGAATTAAGATTAGATGTCCGGATTGAATGTGGGCGTCAACGCAGCACCTCAGAATACCAACGCGACGTCACTTTGCATTTAGTTTTCATCCATCTTTGTTCAATGTATAAAGTTATACGATCCGAATAAACACAGTCGATTGACTTTGATTGCGCGGTCTAAATTTCTTTTTCCTTTTTACAAGGTGCGCAGTGACGAATGAAATGCGCAGTGGAAAAGTAGAATGGAATAAATCAATACTGGTATAATACTAACCAAGACGCGATAAACAATCGATTTATTATTACAATAAGTGGGTGCATATTTATCGGTTAGACAGACTATATTTACAAATCTAGATAGCCTCCGAAAATCTAGATTATGTCAACAATCCATTTCGACGTTGTTTGAAAGAATTCCGAAATGCGATGTGGGAAGTAGATTCTTGAAATGAAATTTGGAATAAATTTGCAGCAAAAAACGAGCGTATAAATTTGAGGGATTTCACCGAAAAGGGAATCTTTAAATGACGTGGAATTCCCGCGACGATTCAGTCAGTCGTACACATTGGACCGTATATACCTATACATATATAAGAATAAATTGGATCTATCTCTAAATCGCGAAATTCCTGAATTAGGAAACAGCGTCTGTCCGCAGTCATTAAATCGCACCATCAAATCTTCGCGGTTAGTTACGTTATAAAGTATAGTTTACGAGGATCCGCCGCCTCTTCGCCGAGACTTCTTCGTGCTCTCGAGAACTTAAATTGTCTTTCAGAATACGATTTGGGATTCAACTATCGCCGCCGGGGTCAGCCGGTCAATTTGCAGCTACTGCCGCAAATACACCAAGTATGACTCCGGAGTGGTGTAACAAACACTTCCGAGCTCGTTAAACTAACTCCGCGCTTCTATTCCTTTCCGCGAATTAAATCACAACGCCGATAATAACGATAACAATAATGATAATAATAATGTGCGTGTAACGAAAACGTCACACGAATTAATTCGTCGTAATAAGTCGATTTTTCTCCCCATCTTATTCTATCCAAATTCGTATGAACCAATTGAAGATATCGGCTTATCATGCAGTGATCACGATGCAATTTTACAATTACATGCGCAAATTTGAGAACATTCAAATTATTTTGTTTGTAATACAGCAGATATAAAGCGAGGCACGAGGCGAGTAATCGATATAAATATAACAATAAGTAACTTTGTACTTCGGTCAGACCCAAGAATCGCGGTTACAACGTATGCCATTGGACAAATCTTAATGATCGATATTGCACTTGCGTTTGTCTTTAATCTCGACATTATAGTATCCATACTCCTCGGAATTCACGCCGATGATGATATTTGACCCATATATGTGGTTGTCTGTATATAGGTAAGTACGCTTGGATGTAAATTTATTTTAAAAGTGACGATATCTTGCGGTATGAGAAATGAGAAAAAAATGTATCATAAGAGGAACAAAAACGAAGATAAAGTTTTGAAAAATGAGTAAATCAAGCGTCTGTAACATGCATTTATATATATGTATCGTCTGTTTATTACGAAAGATGATGTCAGGCCGTGCACGGACAAACACATCTTGAATACCGAAGTCAGTGGATCAAATATAATACCTTATCTAATACCCAGTACTCACCGAAAAAAATACCCGCCGTATAATATTCCTGTATTACTTGTATATATATTTATATATTATACATATATGTATATATGCCGTAGGGAGTGAATCATGCGATTAACTCCGGCTGGTGTACGTTTCTATGTGTTTGTGCGGGTATTTTCTTTTTATGCGTACAAATGCAACCGAGCAGGATGCGTTAATTCAAATTTTAATAAATAAACATGCACTTGTGCGTATGTTCGTGTAAATAAATATGCGCTCTGCAGCTGCTTCGTCAGAAAAGTATTTATTTCGGGATCGAGATGCGGTAGTAACCCAGTGAAAATATGCAAAGGTGTAATACTCGGATCCGGGTATTTGACAGATTTTAACGAAACGGCTTTGGATTTTTGTGATTCTTCGTAGCGTGGCAAGTAAAGTTTAATAATAAGTACGAGGAGCAAGCAAATATGTGGAAAGTAAATGGCGTGATCGGAAATTGATAAACGAGTGACAAAGTGTTTTCTATCGTCATCATTGCAGGAGAGCAAGCGTTGAGATTTATTGTTAGACTAAATTGCATGCAGTTTCAACGTCAAGTCATGCACGTACCGATTATTTTATATATTCATATTCATTCAGCCGCTCAAGTGTGATTTACACGGAATCCAATTTTCACGTCGAAATCAATGTCTACACCTTTAAATTGACTAAAATTATTCGATCCAGGATTTATCGGTATCGAAAACGATCCTCGCAATCAATACAGGGAACAAGCTTTCGCCTATCTTATTGTCAAGGTGTTCTCTACTCGTTTTCAATCAATCGCGACGACCAGAAACGTCGGTACCTTGTGTCATACGGTCATCTTGAACTTAAACCTCTGATTGACGATACTCGCGACGCAATCGTGCGGTTGTTAAATGAAATGAGGACACTGCAAGCGGGTGGCTAAAGATGCATCTGGGCATAACGCAACACGTTACGATCCAATCGCCTCGCCCATGGTCTCGCATGTCGTAGCGAGATGTTGCATCGATTAGGCGAGTTAAAGTCAATCGTAAATAGAAGCCATTCGCAGACGCGGAACCTTTGCTACAAAATTTTTTTAATGCGAATCCCGCGATAAGTTCATCGCGAAAAAAATTCGCCCCACAATCGCGACGCTTTGTGAGACTCACTTATATGCGCAACGAATTGTGACCGAAGCTCAAGTCTCAGGGACGAGAAGTTGGAAGAGAGTCCCCGTAGACGAGAATAGCCCCTTTCTTATCGAATGACCGTGACATAATGCCGGTTAATCTACAGAAGCGAGCTCTCAGTCCACGCGGTTCCCTTTTACTCGATAACAAAAGGACAAATGATCGCTGATGATGCTACGCAGTTTGTCGCCTAATAAGTTCGTCGACGAGACTGACGAGGTGCGAACAAAGACGCAAAGTCGATAAACGGAGTGACAGACTTTGCGGATTAGATTTTAGACCAACATCTTTGGCACACGGTCTTGCGATTTACGACACGTTCGAAGTGTAGAGAGAGAGAGAGAGAGAGAGAGAGAGAGGGAGACTTTAACTTTAACTTCTGGACAATAGCCAATTTCAGATTCGACCCCACGAGGCCCGCCATCTTTACAAGTTCAAGTTCAACAAACCCCCTCTAAAAGCTCGTATCGTCGCGAGCTTTCCTTTGTTCCCCGACGCTGTTGAACTCGATTAACGGTTACGACAAAAAAGCGTTGTTCTTTCGAAGCAAACTCTTTCCGGGCCAATTGACGACCGAGATGTCGAGATGACGAAGCTTTACTCACCAAGCTGACTTCACCGAGAAGCTATTGGACCGTTTCTTCTTGCTCCTACCGAATGTCCAGAATTTATTCTTCGGCTCTTTGCCCTGTCTGAGCTCAACGCTGACCGCAGACTGCATTGCTGGAGTGTTTGCCGCATCTTTGAACGGGTTCAAGTCTTCCGGGTAATCGTGGATGGAAACACTTGGTCTCCTCGGCCGCGACATCGCACTTACATTAACTCCCAACTGTGATATCACTTAACTTGAGCTTTTCTTATTTGTTTGTTTTTTTTTTATTTTCTTCCTATGTTTTATATAATCCAGACACTTTGATAATCCGCGATCACTATTGTATCCGTATCTTCCGTTCCTTGATGATTTGCCTGTAAGATATGAAAATGAATTTAGTCAGATAAGAACGACATATTTGAAAAAATTACTAATTCTCTTGGATTTTCCTTGTTACAGGCACGAACATAATCATTGCCCTGATTTATATATATTTATATATTGCCCTGCGGCTCAGTTACTATTTATGTTGAAATTGTTCCGTGTACAGTCCTATCATATTAGCCTTGATTTCAACTGATAAGAAAATTGTGATTGCGATACGCTCGTGCAACGGCACTTGTGTACAAGGCTCCTCGTCGTTTTACCCACATTATATCACTATGAACGTGCGCTTTGGCATTTTCAATAACGATCCTCCCGATACGGACGCAAATTAGTTAGACGCGATTGTTTAAAAACATATTCACCTAGCGTTATCGAATCTCTGCTACTTCTACTCGACTAATTCAACTAATCGTCAACTCTTCTCCCGGTGCATACGCAATACCTTTGATTTCCATTTCTCGTTGGCTTCCGAGTAATGCGTGGAATTCTATTTGTCGTTTAACATACCCTGCATGCATACGTACCCACCTATCCCAAGACTAACGATAAGTGTAAAATTTCATTAAAATGTTCCGCGCGTCACGTGGAGTAAAACGCGATGACGTCTCGGTGAAGCTTTTCGCGTGAAAAGTATCCTACAACAACAACTTGTAACCGTGCGACGTATAATCGCGAACAATGTAAATTCTTACGGCAAAAATGAATACGCGATATCTGCGATGAAAATTGGCAGCTGACGTGATCGTCGCCGCTGATTCCGTCTCATTTGACCCAAGTTAATATCCAACTGCGAGAACTGATTGGTAGCTTATCGAAATCCATTATCTGTGGGTTAATCTTCGGGTTAAAGAGTGGAAAACAACGTCCAGCTGACGCGCAGCCGCGTGTACGGAATTGATATTTTTACTACAGGAGTAAAAACTTACGTCAGTAATTGTTCTGTTCTATTTTTTTACCGTGACTCGATTGTCGCGCCATTCGATAATCTCCGTCTTCGACACCTTTTCGTGAAACGATAAAAAATTAAATTCACCACGCTTGCTAGCCGGACGCTCATCGCCGAGCTAAAGGCAAAGTGAACGATCAACTTGACTGTACTTTCCGCGTGCAACGAGCTCGCAGGCTGTTAACAAACGCAATTAGCTCGATTAGCCCGCTGTGCTGTTTGTTCCTGATCCTTGGTCTTTTAATCGATGCCTCGCTTTGTTTCGCTGCTTAACGCGAGCGTTTATTGTCCGAGCTGAACAGAATTGCACTCGATTTGGACTTGTAGTTTTGCTTTCAAAGTTGACACACCTGCAGAAGTGTTGAATTATTTTATAACGAATGACTTGAAGAAAGTTGGGTAAATTTGCTCTGCAAGTTTGGAGGTAATTTTGTAACTGTTATTCATGTTCGCCCGGGGTTATCAATGCGCGATAATAACGGCGACGTTGCCTAATTTACATAACTCGCGAAGAAATGAAAATTTTATCCGTTGAATATTTTTCTGTGGAGAAATCTCTACATTTTACCGTAGAATCGAGAATGATATTTATACTGCTAGCGACAAAACGTTGTTATAAGTTTTATCGTGTAAACATTACAGTGAGCGCTGTTGTGAGAATTTTGAAGATCCGTCGAATTCGTTCCGGTGAATTGAAGTTACTATATTTTAAATTGAAACATGCCTAACCTGATCTTAAAAGCCCGTAGTTGGGTAAATAGGTAAATTAGAGAACGTGGTAATTTAAATTGACGAGGCGTGAAGATTGCTACGTGCAGAAAAGTACGTGCCACAACTTTAACCTTCGTTTATTTATACCCGAAGAAAACGAAACAAATTCCAAACTCGCTTTTTAATATACATGATTTTGTCAAACGATTCCATGTCTTCAGAATTCATAATTTTATTTTTCCGACGAGTTGAATCACACTCATTTTGCACAAAGAAAAGTACACACATTATTATACTTATTATTAGTGAATGACTGCATCAGACGATCAGCTCGCTAAATCGAACAGGCATTTTTCCAACCTGCCTTAAAGGAATAATTCTTTCCAACTACAAATTTGGCTAAACTCACGGAGAAAAACATTCGGCAATCGAATTCTAATGCTAGCACAAAGTCAAGATGGCCGCGATTCACTCGCTTGCGATTTCATTTCGGCTGTACGAAAATTTTCAGCGTTCACCGTTCATCAAACGTTATTTCATGCGAAAAGAAGTCGTGGTAAGAATAGTTCAATTGCAATTTCACCTCTGACAAAAGTTCGAGAACTGGGAATTCATGGCTTTCGAAATCTATTCGTACAGCGTAATTTTTGTTCGAATGCATTTGTTTTACGCCATGAATTTACAAAACGCCTTGTAAAAAATTCGCACGACTCTATAATCCGCGGCTTGAAATGAATTCACGTCGGACTTCCGACGATAATGTTACACACACGACTTCAATAACACGATTACTCAGTTGCATTTTGTGCGTACATAAATTTACAGATGTATGTAGATATGCATAAAAAAATGTAGAATTGTCGAGCAGATAAGGATCCTCCCTACTTTTCGCACTTCGTTGTCTTTTCCTGATTGTAATAAATACATACGTTATTATATTAAACACTTTAACGACGTGGGTTGAAACGAACTTGGAAGACTCTCGGTCTTGAATCGTTTAAGTCTGGTCCTAGTCTGCATCTCGCACGTCGGTATGAATTTCGCCATTTGTATATAGGTATAATAACGCGTTCTAGCTGCCGCTGCGGAAAAGGTTGACCTCCGTAGCTATTGGGCTTAATTTAATGATTGCGTACACACAATGTATCACGGTTCGTACGCGGTGAAATCGCCTCTTTCGTTCTACCCCCTCCTCTCTCCTTCTCTCTTTCTCTCTTTCTCTCGGGTGCAGAGCGTAGTAATTATTCATGGAACAGAATCACGCGTCAAGGCATGTACGACGTACCCACGTGTATGAAACCAATACAGTCGTAGACTTCGGCAATGCCCCTAAAACATTTTCACTCATTCGCTCACTCACCAACTGGGCAGGGTCAGTACACCACAAATTACGCAACACGGGCCGCGGTCTAATCTTCAGAAATAATAATTTATATTTATACGCGGCTTTGCTGACGAAAATTGCTTTTCATCCCGGGCAAAAGTCTCACAGCTTATTTATCTAATCGCCGTTGAAAGTGCAAACAATTAGCTTCATGCTTCTCGGAACCATCCAGACGTTACGCGGTTCGACGTAGGTATCTTATCTTTGTTAATTAAACGAGTAAAGAATGTAAGGTCCGAAAACTCGAGGAGCGCGCGTGCATCTTTGAAATGAATGAAATCGTGTTTCGTGCATAACGCTTGCACGTGAGCGTACGTTCGGCTTTTAGAACTGGCGATTGAAATTTTTCTCTGACGTGGGACGGCGGCGGATATTTCGAGACGAAAAACAAAGGATCAAAAGCTTCTCGTACCCGGTGAAAGAGATGAAGAGAGGAAAACTAAAAACAGAAAATAAGGGGAAAAAAGAAAATTACAACGTCTCGTTCTACCGTAAAAATGCATGCGAGTATTTCTGGCTCACTTCCAGATGCCGATAGCTCTCTACTGTATACTGTTATGCCCACTGCACTATAGTAGACGCTGCAGAATCGTTCCATTTTCCAAGATATTTTTGAACCGAGTTTACGACCTAATGACGGAATTATACTTATTATAGTTTTTCCTCTCTTCCGCGCATAGAGATAATTCTCTTTCCTCTGAAATATCCTTCTCTGTAAGTGACTGTAATAATCTCAGCTTATAACGCTACCCGTGAAATAAAAATGTTCAATCATTTTAGGGAGGCAAAAAGTTTACGGATCCCGTAACGACGCCATGCACAGATTGTACAAGTTTCTGTACACCTCTGATACTTAACAATGCGCTGCTGTTACTCACGTATATACGTAACATGCATACGCATAAACCGCCCGAGGCTGTAACATAAAATTCAAATATTTATTCAACCGCTTGAAAATCTAGTCGACTGTTGATTCTTTTCCTATTTAACCTCTTTTTATTACCCATTCAGGACACAGCTATAGAGCTTATACCACTTCGTAGACGTCTGAAATAAAGCATAGCGTCAGGCAGCAAACTTCGATCAGCCAGCGAGACTGTCGAATCTTAACCGATGCCATCGTGAGATGCCGAAGTAGCCAAAGCATGATTTTGCACCTTGAACTAGCGACGAAGACCGCTTTTGTTAAAATTCTTACGAAATTCCATCGCGCGGAGATCGTGCTTGTTAATGTAAAAATCCGCCTTGCCCTGACCCCAATAAAAACGAGGTACACACCCGGCGAAAGCACATTCAAAAGTGAAATGGCCGGCATTTTCGAACCGCGATAACTAACAACTTTGCTGATTAGCAGAGCCGGACTTAGAAGCGAAGGAGGCACCGGCTGAATGAGGCGTGTACAGAAAATTCTTGAATTCTTGTTGCACCTTTCATGAAAAACGATCCGAGGCTATTAAACGTGTAAGTTTGCCCGCACAGCGGCGTATAGATCTTATTGTATACTAAATAATTACGTAATAAAACATCAGGCGTACAAGCATACGAGACGTGTAAGTTAAACGTAAACTGTGTGAAACCGATGCTTATCGAGAAGAAAACTGACCTCAGGAGTAGGATTAAAACACTTTGATACGTCGCACAACGAAGCGAGCACCTCACAAATGAAAATCACAAATTTCGTCTCCTTTAATCGTTTCCTTCCTCAACTTATTAAACAATTATTAGCGGATCGAACCCGGAGCGCGTGTCGCGGCCGCGAGTCGGTTTGGCTGACTGCGGCCGTAAGAACCGCGCCGCTCGACTCCGGCGTCGCGACGCGTGACGTCACTGATAACTATGTTTCTTTACTCATGAATATATCGGACGGATATACAGCTGCCGCGAATCGTCTCTTCTACAATCGTTTCGATCTTGTCTTCTTTCCAGCTTTATTTTAATTCGTACGCTTTTCGTATCAATTATTTTTGGCAACTCCAGCGAACGAACTCGGACGCGGTTCTGCACATGTCGAAAGGCCAAAGTTCACTGGTGATAATTTCGTATTCGTACGTTGCACGTATTCGCCGGTTTCGTTTATTTTTCAAGTTTACATCTCCGTGATATGTAACGTGTGTGTGTGTGCGTGTGTGTGTGGGTGTACAGCTGTGTGTGATATACCGTTTCGCGTGCCTTTGCACCTCATCAGCTAGCAGCTACCTGACTTCTGCCTTGTGATGGTAATTACGGCGGTGACGTAAGAAACCGTACATCGATCTACACGAGTAAGTTTGCCGAGCGTCGAATTTCCTCCTCGCGACGTTAACGATACGATACACGCGTCAATTTGAGACTACGCTGTTATTCGCAGATTATTTACAACGCGTTACAAGTTATTTATTGCAGGAATTGTCGATCCAGTTCTTCCACGAGACCTGTGATCAACGCGGTGAATATTAATACATTATTCGCGATAGTGTGTGATTTTAAGAACGTTGAAACTTCGTCGACTCAGCAAGCACAAGTTTCGCTAACCTACCGGCTTAGCTTCGTCTTCTTACAAGGATTACAAGAATCTCGATTTTACTTGATAAGAAATGACTAAACTTTTTCTCTCTCTCCGGTAGCACGGATTAGGAAAGTCTGCACGGAGGAAAAGCGAAGAGAGAAAAGTGTTGCAATTGAATTTGATGCGAAAAAATCTTACGATACAACGACGAGGCAAGTAGCGAAAAGGTGTGGTGGTCCTCTTGATGTGTAAAGGTAATTATTACCGTGTGTATATAAATACCTTTATTACATACCCACCTGCAGCGGCATTTGCATTTGTGATGTCAGAGACTGTTCACTTCGGTCTCAGCACCGCGTGGTCGTATGATAATGATAATTTATAAAGGTGAGAATGTCTGCCACCTTTAATATTCATCGTAACGTGACTTAAAGTTACTCAGGCATTGATGGAATAATCGTAATTTCACATATTATGTGGCCGGAGCGATCGATCGATCGACGATTTTATGTCCAGCACCGAGAAACTGATGATCGCGGTATCGATTCCGCGTAAAACGCGATGAAACTGCGGTTGTAAAACTTAGCGGGATTGCAATGATTTGATCTTTATTTTTTATTCAATTCATTTTATCGATCGTTCGGCTGACTCGATAACTGTGAATAGATTGATAAGCGTCGTCGATCGATAGAACTCGTTATGACATAATGACGCACGTTTACAACGTAAATCGCTGTATCATCTTCAGTCGCGCAGCTTGATCATTATTTCACGCTTAAATTTCCCATTTAACTTATGGATTCTGTGCAACTATTTATGCTTTTTCAAAGCATTTATCTCGAATTCTGGCGATTCACCGGTTGTTGGTGTGTGTTTTAATTTCTACCTTGTGGTACAGATCTTGCGAATCCCCCGCAGCTCTACATTGATTCATTGTCAGTCCGATATTCGATTCGAGGTAATCGTTACTTTGACGAAGATAAGATAACTGTGGAGCCAGTATAATCATATTTTTCGCGTGACTTCGACGATACGCAGATATATTGCATACCTACTTCGCACGCGTTTTCAATTTGTTAGCATGGATAAAATTGTCTTTAGACTTTAGGTACAACGACAACATTCCATCCATGCAATTTCCAACCGACCCTTCATCCAATTAGCAATTACGCTACATCCATACATCCACACATCTATACTTACGTACCTTCTATAACCAACATTAACGTCCTTTGGTAGATACGTAGGTACGCCAATTTCTTGAGCCCATTTTGGACCAGCGATGTCGTTTAGGTGATGTCCGAACGGCTCGTTATTTTTGTGCCTCGTTTCGCATCCGACCGGCTGGAGAATTGGACCACAACCGCTGGTGGTGATGAAACACGTGGAAGAATTCATTTGAATTTCGATAATTTTTGTTAATAGCACGGTACTCGTATTATACTTTAAATCCCAAGCAGACTTCGATTCCTACGATACGAACTTGGTACATCATCGCGTGAAGAAAATTGATCGCTCTGGGCTTAAGAAACGTGAAATCCTATACTGTACAGTTAGTTACCTGAGCGTGACCGAAATATAGTTTATCTTCGATCTCTGGATGGGTTTTGGTCAAGGTCTCAACCGGCCTATAATCATGGTCGGGTAGGCAATATCGATTCATTATTTTTCTGCCCTTGGGGCGAATATGTTATACGCGACACCTGGACCCGGGGTGATAAAGGGTCGTCCAATTTCAACGCGTTATCATGAAAATCAGTCCGTATTATTGATCGCGCATTGCATTATGCAAAGTGCGTGAAATATCTACACGACGATAACCGACCGATCATGCGTTTTTTCTTTATACAGATAAGAAATCGACTGTGCCCTCGAGTAGGTAAGTGAATGAATATAATTTTACTTCCGGCTTTCACGGTTACTGATCATTCTATCGTTTGGGATTAATTGAATTGTGCTGGAAGGCTGCACAATTCACTGTGTAACGTCGTAATGAAACTTGTAATACATGCAACACCTTCCATGCAAGTGTCGCTGGGTCAACCAGTGAGAACTAGACCAAATTGTTACGCAACGAGGACAGAAATGAAGCTTAAGCTAGTTCGTACGGTTGGCGTATATACGTATCATGCGCATGATAATGATTCCGTATGCTAATTTAAGTGCAGGAAGACCAGCCATTTAGACTGTGCTCAAATACCGTCTAGCTCCGGAGCTCTGCGGGAAACCAACCGCGCGATTAATGATAAATTGAAGTTTCGTAAAAACGTCCGATCGCAAGGTACAGTAATCATGTTTCAGAAGTCACACTTATTAATATGCCTCTAAAAGTAAGTAGGTGTAACGTAAAAGTATTTTTACACGTTATAAAGGTACGGTCATGTATACGTATGTTGATAATTTAGTGCAAATATGAAAGGTAAAGAATGGTGAAACAACATACGTTCATTTATCACAGAGTATCGAAGTATAGTGAACCGCCTTATTCTAGACTATTCGACGTACACGACGCAAACGGATTGTACGATAATGAGTGTAGAGAATTGCATTTGCATTTGCTTTGCACGAGTCCGACAGCCCAGGGTTAAAATATTCATATTAATGAATAGGGGCAAAAAGTTGCGGAAATATCTATTCAGCTACCATTTTAAATTGGTTGATCATGTTAATTCTTTAGTCAGCGAATACGCCGAATGAAACAAGTGTTATGTTTTGGAGTATTAAGTTCAATAGGTGAAATACAAAAATTGATTTCGATGACGATTGATCGTGAGGAAATGGTACCAAGATGCACGTTTTTCTTTACTGTGTTTTTATTGATTCTTAGTTCAGCATTTGATTACATAATTCTATTCAACATCAAGTAAAATCGTTGAATTCAAATTAACCACGTTGAATAGACGACGATTAATGTACGCCATCGAGGACACAGGAAATAGTATAATAATGTTTTAAAACTTTTGACATTATAACAGTAAATATATATGCACGTATGTCTAATGACATATAGTTACGCTTGGATCAACAAGTACCACAGTAACTTGATCGATCAACGTTTGTAAAAATTTAAATAAACGCTGATTATTTTTTTTTTTTAACTAAAATCTACTTACAAATGATGTATAATAAGATATGTACAAAATATACATAGTGGTCCGGCAGTAACACATTATTAATTCAACGTACACAAATGCTTGCAGGTAATGCGATATCATATTATCAAATACTTTGAATGGTTAACCCCTAATTCTCTATTATGATTTTTCGCTTAAAATACAAGTTCATTACCCAGGTCACGCATATACGTGCGTAATGTACTATATTGTTGTAAAAAACATTCGTGGTAAGTGAGGTAACGAGCGTAGTCATACTGTATACATTAAATTATTGAATATGAAATATTTCATCTTTTAGATTTAGTTGTCTCAGTAATCGCAATGTTTATTGGTTCATCAAGAATTGCTGAGAAACAAACAAAACTAGCATATCACAGTTCAAAATCAATATATTGTTTGTATTTAATTGCAAAAATCAGATCGTGAATATTTATATCTCGTATCTATAAGTTATTATTATTTATAAAATACATTTTACAAGATTTTCAATTGAAAATATTGAAATGATTTTTTCACTCCAACGAATCGAATTGTCCTTAGTCATTCTAATGATAAAGAAAAAATCGACTAACGCAACAAGCGGGAAAAAAATGAAGCGTCGGAATTGGCATTCACGGATCTGATATTCAACTCATCCTAAAGTTAAGTTGCGAAATCTATCTTACACGCCAAGTATTTGTCTTTGAAGCGTTATCCAATCCACTGCTTTCTGTGTTATGCTCTTCTTTTCTAGCAGAGCTTTCGCCGCCTGCTCAAACTTCTCCTCGTTTCTACGGATATACATCTCGGCGTCTTCTTCCAATTGGGCGAATTTCTCTGGCCTAATTTCTACCATTGTAACCATTTCAGTCAGGTAAGGATTGAAGCGGTAGTAGACATGATCTGGTAGCAGGTCGTTCAACATTGTGTGCGTAGCTGAAATTTGAATAAACATGTTCAGTTAGGATGTGTCAATACGGAATCACAAGAGATCAGGTTTCAAACAGAATTTATGAAAATCTGTGTAGGAGATGAATGAATTGTTAAAAGAAAATTGTACCTTCCGTATCTGTAGCACTGTCAAGAATTTTGAAGAACTTTTCTTTCCAGCTAGAACTGCCAGCGACGGGTTTCGTGTGTCCACTGTCGCTGCCTATCAAACTGTGAGGTATTCGACCAGTTCCAAATGAGACGACGCATTGAATTGGATTGTTAGGCCAGAGCTGCTTCGCCTCATGGATAGCCACGGCGCAAGGATTGTTCACCATAATACCTATTTTGAATTTCACGTTTAAAAAATGTACGAATAAGTAAAACAACAGTTTCTATTCCACAGTTGATCAAGTCTTACCTCCGTCTTGATGAAGGCAATCGCCGAGTTTGAATTCTTCGAAGTAGCTCGGAGCTGCTGCAGATGCTCGTACAGCTTCCCAAAGTTTGTGTCTGTAGGAGCCCATGTATTGGCTCTCAACTCTGTGAGGTAGCGTGTAATTTCTGAAGACGTAAGCCATTACTCGCTCGTGATTAACGACCGTAGAAATCGCGGAGAGCTGTAACATGAGATACAGTATTGTTGACTGATTTCCAGTTATACACTGGGGAAAAACATAACTATCTGGCACCAACCTTTGGTGTAACACTGTCTCTGGTAGTTCTGATCAAATCTCTGTCTCCCATTTGGTCTTGCAACATTTTTTCCCACAGCGAAGTATCGTAATAAGCATGACTCCAAACGAGATTACTTGTACCCCACAACGCACTTTGAGTGAATATTTTCGTGCTGAGCTCCTTGTAGAGCACAGAAACTTCGTCCAGCGATTTTCGTTTGTACGCACCTAGAAAAGTTATAAAAGATTCTTCGTATTAGCATGAAAGCAAGGCCAAAGAAATGTCGGATTCTGCAATTTCAATGATTCAAGAATATTTAGTTTCCAATAGTTTGATCAAAGGTTAAAAAATTAGTATTTTGAAAGTCCATGCATAAAAAATGAATGAGACAATGAAACATATAATGACAAAGACGTCGTCTTGGGTAATTAGTAAAATCGTGAATTATAAATTGAGGTAGAGGTAGAAAGAGGACTAACACAAATCAATTGAAAGCCTTATGATTTGGCATAAAATTTATTACTGCGTTTTTGAAAATGATGATAACACATTCTCTACTTCAACCAATTGTATTTTGAAGTTCAACCTTCTTTTCTACCGATCTACTCAAATCAAAATTCAATTTGCTGTTACATACCAGCACCGATTTTATTGCATTTATGAATACTACGTACCTTCGCCAGATTCCTTTACGGTGGCTGCAGGTGGTATAAAATTGAGAAAAACAATTGATTAATGGCTTTCAGTGACAATAATGTTAGATCAGTTACATACCGATCACAGCATACATGCATAAAGATAACTATTTAAGTTCGATTGTTACTATGGTGATTTGAACCATGATTGATAATGTACTTCAAACTTTTACGAGACTCACCCAATACTACAGACAGAATGGCACCAGTGCTGACTCCGCAAATGTAGTCAAACAATTCATAAACCCGTTTTCCCGTAAGTTTTTCCAGCTTCTTCAACATTTCGATAACCAGTACGCCTCTCACACCACCTCCGTCAATTGAGAGTATCCTGATGCCTCTGCCAGGCAAAGGGTCGACGTAGCCCAAAACAGCCAAGGCTTCCCTAACAGCTCCTGGAAAAAAAGTTTTCAATGTCATCAATCGAAGATCTTTTTTTAACCGAAAGGTTTTTTTTTTAAATGTAGAGCTTCTGTCAATATTTGTCATTAAAAACCAACCAACCTTTGGTCTGATCATCTTTGCAGGTTTGCCTGATACCCAGCAGGATTCTGATCGCTCCTTCCTTTATGGCGTAATGCCTGGCTTCAGGATATTGATCAATGTGTACGAGCAGATCTTCGACTCTCCGCCACCTTGATGCATTGGACTCTGCAACCGCGATGCTGGTCAACACGTGTCTGGTTCTTGAGGCAATACTGTTCTTCGATATGTTATCGACGTTAGTTTTCCACTTTGGAATGACGATGGAAGTGTTTTCGTCGGATTTTGGACTAAGCTTTGGCATCAGACCAGTAAATACATTGGGCAATGAGTATCCCTGTTCTTTGGCAGGTTCCTTTTCCTGTTTCCTATGTCGCGCCTCTTTCTCTTGAACTTTGTCAACAGATGGACGAATTGCATTGCTAGAAGTGCCATCTTTTTTACCAACCTCAGCCAGGCTTGTGGCTACGGTTTGCGCAACACCTTCACCATGTTTATTCTGCTCCGAAGGAGGTGGCGCATCCCCATTCGTCTTACGGCTCTCATCGTCGGTGAATTTCCTGATGCTTTCGACCTGGGAGTAAGTTATCCTTTGAAAGAAGTTTAACCAGTCCTTGTTTATAACGAGTTGAAGATTTCTCTCATAGCCAGATTTATTTAGATAGTCTTTCAGCTGGGTTAGAAACTTCCAGTAGTGCGGCATCGACATCTTTCTATTTCGCAGTATGTTAACTGATGATCCTGACATCTTACTCGGCACCGACGTTACGTTAGCTGCGCTTCCATCTCGGCTCGCTGTGCCTTCCGTGAATTGTCTGAATAAAAAAGTCAGTGATATGTGAACAAAAGTATAGACAAACTAATGACGTTTTGCCAACAGTTGATTAATCGGCGATCGAACAACAGCCAGTAAGCATCGAGCTCAAAGTTCACTTAAAAACTAGTACAAGGCTTGTGAGGTTGGTGTTGGCAAGCTTCGGATTTCCGTAAACGACGCAGAGAATATTTCGGAGTTCAAATTACGAGAAGAAACGATAGAGCTGAGTGACTGTAATAATAATAATCGAGATTTGAGTTACGCTTCGCTAAAGCTAACCTCAAACGAGTGAAATTATAACCACAGGCAATGAGAATTTGAAATCTTTGAAATACTAGAGTGGAAAGAAAAGTAAAAGAGAAAGAAATAGAGAGAACGGGTGAGGCTGGCAGAGTTATCGAGTGCCAAAGCATGTTTTTATCCGATCAAGTGTAAACTTTTTTTCATTTTTGCAAGACGGTTCTACGATTAGATTTTCGTTTAGAGCTTGCAGAGCGATAACGAAACAATTTAAATTTGCTCGTACGTACCCTGTGAAGAGATTTATTGGAAACGATATCCGTGGCGTGAAAGTTTTAAAGGTATCCGTGACTAGTAGTAAAAGTGTCGCCGCGCAATTGTTGAATTCACGAATTCGATCCTCGTCCGATCGGCCGCCATGTCAAAATGTTACGACGCGTTCAACACTCGCGCTGTCAGAATCAGCTGTTTCTCGAGTATTCTAGAGGAACGCGCTTTGGACTGAACTAATTTATAAACTAATTTATTTGGTAGTTCGTTTCAACAACGAATCGCACTCCCAATTACCAAAATGAAAAAATTTGAACAGACGTGATTGCGGAGCTTATCGCTTTATTCGTGATGCCTGTGCGTATTCGACACAGGTTCAAATAATACACGCAAAGATAAGATTCGCAGAAAGTACATTACGAATGATTTCTTTTTCTTTCAACACGCGGACTGATGTTGTAAACGCAATCTTTCCTCAAGGTTGAGATAATACACTTCACGCCGTTATTGATTTCAGATTTATTTGCTGCTGAATTAGTTCATACCTGCGTTGATTCTTATTATAACCACACTTTTTCGCCCTTTTGCATGACAAAATTTAGTATAATATTCAATGATAATCATTAGCGCTCACCTGGTCAGCGATATGCATCTCCTACAGTGTTTGACGTTCTTGCTGAGCGACATGGTTATTTCCGGTGTTGATCTCACTTGAAACTACGACACGTGTACACTTATAGATTTTTAAGTCCAACTGTATCGTTCAACTACGTGTAACTTAATTATAGACAAAGTCTAAGTTCAGAGCTAACGTTCAACTATAAGAACAATGAGTATAGTTAAAATTATCAAATCACTTTCTATTCTTTATTAACAATTCACGGTACGGTAATTAATTTTACACACACTTCAAATTCGCGATTGAAACCGATTATTAAGTATTGTAATTATAATTTCACGCTCCGAATTGTTCAATCAATAATCTGTCCGAAGACAGAATATTTAGTTTCAAAAACTGCGTATAGGAAGAGGATATTTTTTACACCTTCGCGTAGAGTAAACGAGGCACAATTGTACGATCGAGACCTTACGTAATACACGTATTATAGGTATACTTGTATAATTTTCAAACGATTTGTTTTGATGATAATGTTCTCGAATGATAGTTCACTGGGTTACTGATCGTCCGGCGGTGCCGCGTTCTTTTATAAGATAGGCGCCGCGTGACGTCACGACGCCCGATTTGTAAATAAATAGTCGTACGATGTTTTGCTAAAGCAGCAGGAACTTGGCAACGAGGCTAATTCCATCCCCGCACTCCCAATTGTCAATTAAACACGTTACCGCACACTACGCCTTAATTCACTTGTAGGATCATTGGTAAAATAATATTATTGTTTTTCTATCGCTGCATCGTGCATCGATATTTACGCATGTTATACCTAAATAACGACCAGCTATAATATACTTCAGCACTCGTTGTCAGCTATTTCTAACTGCGAAGTATTTTGCATATTTTCTTCTTATCTGTTTGTCGTCTGTACCCGTTTAAAGTTTTGGCTATTATACGTTTGCGTAGGTATTTCTGTGGGAAAATGTATTTACTTTTACACAGCTGTAACTACAATGCCTGTTGTTTTGCAAGCTATCACCTGATACCGCTCAGATTTCACGTGCGAAATTAAACCACGCAGCGTTCTTACGAGCTCGTGTATATAATTAAGATTATGGCAAGGTATAAACCGCTGACTTGTTTCTGACTTGTATTGTATTAAAAACTACCGCAAACATCACGCGGTTACCTCATCATTTCTCTTATATGATATGAAACATAACAGTTTTTATTCGTTTTTGCTTCGTGCTATTTCCGATTGAGGATGATGATATTTTTATTCGTAGATTATCCAAAAATTTTTTCGAATCTGTCGTAGTCGAGGTTTGGTAAAAAATTGACCAAATCGTGATCGGGGTGCGCTTGAGGATAAAATATCTGACACTTACAATTTTCCATCTTGCAGTTAGATATTGTCAATCGACGCGTGCATTGAAGGTCCAAACTTGGAGTTTAGAGGCGACGCTGCATCGTGTCTGATTCGATTTAATTTTCATTTATACGCGATTCGCTGACAAATTTAGGATTTTATATTGCACTACGTTCCCACAATTTTATTTTTATTTTTTGGTTGGAAATTTAACCGTACATGTCTGTTGTCAATTTTTTCGGCACGGAAAACGATTTTCTCGTGTCTGCAGAGAAAGCGAGTTGGACTGGGACAGCGTGATGGAAAAAAGAATTAGAAATGAGGAAAAGTTCGTTGAAACGATTCCCTAAAAATAAAATCGTACGATGAAGATAAGGATCAATGAATTATCGCGGTTCTTTTCATCCAGCTAATACGCAAATATCTCGTTCTGTAATCCCGGTTTTTTTTTTCTTTCTCGTCAATAATACAATTGCCATCTATATCACCCTGTTTTCCAGATGTACATACGTAGGTGCCAATCAGTTCGCGGAGATTTTTATCCGCCGTTGGCTCAGACGTCAGATTTGTGCAGTTGTACAATTGATTAAACGATATCTTTCGATCATCGATCGCAATGCGTAATTGCGAATCATTGTAGCGACGCTAAAGCTTATATCACATGTACTTATGTATCGGTAAACAAAAATATTTTGAGGCTAGAACCAGCAGCAGAGAAGAGTCTAATTTCTTCCTAATTTTCCTGGCCCCCAAGCTCAAGGCAGCGTCTAAAATCGCCTTGCACGTGGCACGGAACGTGGGACAGTAAAAAATAAGTCACAACCGGAGCTACGATCAGCGTCAACGTTGCGAAAATTGTTCAGTGATTGCTCTCCACTCGATGAATTTTCGCAGACACATTTATCCGAAGATCCATCAT
This sequence comes from Neodiprion fabricii, assembly GCF_021155785.1. Classification (NCBI taxonomy): domain Eukaryota; kingdom Metazoa; phylum Arthropoda; class Insecta; order Hymenoptera; family Diprionidae; genus Neodiprion; species Neodiprion fabricii. The sequence goes on along the minus strand of NC_060239.1, from coordinate 36,000,934 downwards.
GATACCAATATCATGGCCACAGCTATGCATCTCGATAGAAAAACCCTGGGTTTTTAATATGCATATGCAATTATCGATGCACATTTGTTTGAGCAGTTGTACATACACAAATCACAACTCTGTGTACGCTTTGTACTTTTATTTTGATATTATTGATGTTTAGTTACAATAAATCCTGCATTAATAAATGTAAAAATCAATTCTCCAGGTAATGAAACAGTCGTGATAAAAGATTCGAAGAATATATCATTTTTGGACCAATCGTCCCGTTTCTTTTTTGTATTTCTTATTTGTATCGATGATTGCTGGTTCGTCTCTATTCTAGCCTTTCAATTAAGTATCGCGATCATCGACGAGAAGCAGAAATCGGTCTGAAATGTCTTCGAGATCTCCGCGGAGTCCGAGAGTCGACGTTACCTCTCCTCGGCCAGCTTTCGACTCCGGATCAAATGCAGTTTTGGGATCACCGAATTTCTGCGAACGGGAACAGAAACTCGAATTTGAGGTGCGCAGGTTTCGCAAGAACTGCGTGCCGTATCGCAATTGCTTACGCTAAATTTTTCACTGTGTCTCAATTGCAGACTGAATCGCCGGCGAAAGGTGGCGATTGTGGAGATTGCGGATTACGGGGGCGTGAAATGGCTCTGCACATTGCTGGACTTGAGGAAAAATTGAGCGAGGAAACACAGGCGACAAATCGTCTCGCGTACGTTTATTATATACCCTCAAGTGCTTTTTTATTCCCATCTTCTTCGTTCCGCAACGTAATGAGAAATTATTTAACACAGGATGATTGGATTTTAAAAGAAGTTTTTAATTTCTGGTGTTCAACTGAAACTGGCTTGTAATATTGTAACGAAATTCGATTGGGGAGAAGTTAGTGGAGATCGTATATACTTATAGACTAAGGGGATGGGATGATCCAGTTTCATTATTTCCTCCTTACAAGATGTCAAAATAATACCTTCTTATCGTTCCTGTACAATTATTACACTTTGTATAAACATTCATAGTAATCGTTATATATTCTACGTGATTTATATTAATTTTTTCCAAGCTTGTCAGTGTCGGAGTACGAGATACAGATGTCAGAAAAGGCGAGGGAGATTGAATTTTTGAAATTAGAAATTCATGAAATCCAGTCAGAGCGTGACGGGCTAAAGAAGCAGTTAGAAATAACTTCGAAACACCTCGACACCATAGAAATATCCTTCAACGACGTTCACGAGTAAGAATTCTTTGTCTCCGTTTACTGGCAACAGCAATTTTTCTAACGTGAAATATTAAGGTGGGACTGTTAAAAATTCACTGATCACAAAAGGTAGTCGAATCGCAGGAATTTACTAACGATTTACAAAAAATATTGTAACACCTGCGTCGTTTAACGTTTAGAAAATACGAGAGGGCCAAACAGACGATTCATATATTGCACCAAAACGTAGAAACTCTTAAAAACAGTCTCGACGAGCGCGATGTTTGCATCAGTCAAAAACACGAGCAGTACCTCAAGCTGAAGGAACACGCGATGGAACGAATGGATTTGTAAGTGACGCAAGACTACCTGTAACATATTTGAACAATCATTTATTTGATATACATGTAGACAAAGGTCGCGGGAAATTATTCATCATCAAGTTTTACACGATACGTTCTTGTAACTTTTTAGCGCCAATTCCCAGCTGGATTTGATCGAACGGAAGTATTCCCTTGAAAGTTCGAAACTTCGAGCTGCGGTAAGAGAGGCTGAACTTGGTGCTCGATCACTCTCCGAACAACTGGAACAAAGGAACAAGGATAACGCTGAATTAACGAGGCAATCGAAAGACCGTATTCTTACTTCTATGAGAGGTTTAATCCTGGCTTTAGAAAAATCTATTTCACTTCGATTCGGACAATTTTTACGCCTGATATTAAAACCTTTTTGCTTAACTAAAGACGAAATCCTGCAGCAATTAATTGCTTTCCGTAATTTTCAGCATCTGCGACGGTCTCATAGAAAGAATGGACTCACAGAAAAACGCTGGGTTCGATAACCAATCTATTCGCCCTCAGTCAATTCAAGAATTGTGTTCTTGACCGGGGAAATGTCTAAATCGTCATTCCCATGACTCGAGAATGTATATTTGACAATAGAAAAATAGAGGAAAACGCTGATGTTATTGTCAAACAGAACGGTGAATTATAAAATCGTGACTAATCACCTGGATGTTGTTGTTTGTCACTCGTTAGTGCGCGTTTCGCTTACGTGATATTCGATCACTTTCCGCAAAATATTGTGCGAAATTCCGCGGACCTCGAAGTGATAAACAAAAGTGAAAAATTCACCGGTGATTGGCCGGCTCTGATCACCCCAGGGGATCCAATTGGCCGAAAGATGGGCTTGACGAGTCGCGCCACTCTCCCGTAATAAACAGCACTATCGCAAAATTAGACCTAGCTTAGAATCAGTGACGGAAATAATTTAGAGGCAGGCAGACTGGCTCCTCGACCTTAGAAACACTCCGACACGTGCCTCACGGCGCCACCGGCTATTACGATATGCCATGTTTGCAATTGGATCTTTCCGCGAGAAAATTTTATACGCCAAGAAGGCAGGGAAATAGAAGACTAGTTGCAAAAATTAAGGAACGTACGGCAGATTTGAAGCCACAACAATACGACTTCGTACATGCTAAGGGGCCGTTCATAAATCACGTGACCAGTTTTGAGCTTTTTTTGCACCCTACAATAAAGCTATACATTTTCAACGAATGTCTTACTTTCAAATTCAAATATCACGGCCGACAAAACAAGATCACAAAAAATTTAAATCGCGGAGTTTATGGACGATTTCTGACGTATGTTATAAACCTGGTGAAATTCAATTACTTGTAAAATATTTCCGCATTTTAGACGTGACAAAATTGTTTGGCTTTTTTGCGCAAAGGTCCATTGTCATTTGGGAAAATAGATCGTCGCTGATAAAGGCGGCAAACGTGGTTACCGACCGAGCAAGGCGCGCGTGTAAAATATTAGTTGATATTTTTTTATCACTTATTTTTTTTTCGACATATTTATAGCCAGAAGCTATTTTTACACCTGAGTAGATTAGTACCTTAGTTTTTTTAATTTCTTATAGTCGTAGGTATATTATATCTACTGATTATAGTTAATTAAGATCAACGCTTGAGATTATTAAATTAGACTAAATATAGAACGTGTCGAATTATTATATCAGCTCGAACTCGATCGAAAAGTCAGTATCATGAATAAATGCTTCGGCTTACATCATTCGTGAAAAATGGAAATGCGTTCTTTTCGCGTGTGTAAAATCACTTTCTCAAATTACTTGCATCGTTATTCTTTTTCATTCATCACGGCACAACGAGTTTTTGATTTTATTCATTCGTGCTCATGATTTCTAAGTATCCTTATTTTCCAGGGTATCAAATTTTCCTCCCTGGGAATGAAAATGACTCATCGAAGATTCAAACTCAAAATAAACATGAGCTCGTCAGTTTTTTTTTCAATTCGAGCACCCAAATTACATTTTTTAACAATTCTTCCAATCATCAAATCAGAATCACACAATTCGGAGAAAAAACGAAAGAGAGAGAAAATGGACGAGCTACTTTTCAACCGAACATTCCCCAGATATTCAAATTCTGGATTCCGCAAACAAGTATATAGGTTTAATAAATAACTGTACGCTTAATCGTACTCTTCGCAGGAATTGTCAGTCGATGTTTCAGTCTGGTTTATATAGAGTCTGTAATGTTGCTAAAAGATGGCGGCACGCTACGCGAATCGTTTTCCAGCCCCTGCGTAAAGGGAGAATAAGCCCATATATAGGGGTGAGTTTTGCCCCGCGAAACTTCAGATCTGTTTCAGCGCGCGCGTTGCTACCTTTAAACCTATACATTTTATTATATTACATACATATTATTATCCACAATATACCCGCGTTGAACGATCCTGAGGATTTAATTTTAAGGAACTGCAATGTAAGGGTAGAAAAAATAAATTGGTTAAAGAAATATCGAGTGGAGTGGAAGCAGCGGTCGATTCCACCCGAAAATTGGAGTGAAAATATCGGACTCGTATCTCGGACGAAAATGTTGGAAAGAAATTGTCACTGCGTCGCGATCGTAACTTTCGCCGTGTGCTTCGCATCTAGAATTCTACTCGCGATGACGATGATTTCAGGTGAGAAACATTCGCCTTAAGATCACTCCCTGCATTATTTTTCATCGCAGTGATAACGTTTCGTCGTAAGGTTTGCTGTAATAACTAGGAGCACTGCAGTTACAAAGACGTCGTAGCTTTTCACGGTGACTTTCATGAAAGGTTTCGTCGAGCTAATAAATGTTTACGATTTTTTAAGGCGGGTATTAAACTCTGGATTTTTCATTTTCGCACTTTCTCCTGCCGGCAACACGTGCCTTCGTGATTATGACTCACCTCGAGGTGTTTCGGCATCTTTTGGGCTAAGAATTTGAAAATTTTACTATGAATGTAATTTTTTCACCTCGGAAACTCTCAAAATTGGATTAATTTTACATGCAAATCAGCCTTTTTATGTCCAAATTCATTTATATCCGAATTTGATCTGTTACATAATATATTTCGCATTTAATCAATTACGATTCTCTAAGTCTTGCTAGTATTTGTGGTCTAAAAACGCCAATGAATTAAGAATGTATTTGCATTAATATCGCGAAATTGAAGCTTTCGCATAGAGAAAATCATTGTAACGAGGTGAATTCTGCATTCATATAGCACTGAACAATTCTATGGGCAATCATGCAGAATCGCTACACTCGAGAGGATGTTATGGTCATACAGGACGTTGCATGCACTGCTGGTTTCCAGACAATTGGTCATATGAATAAAATAATAATACTTCTGCTCGATGTCCCTTGATTGCGCAGACGATTTGTAATTAGATACACGCTTAGTTAGTTGTCGTCCGTTTATTCGTGTAATTCATAAACGTATTCCGAACGTAACGCCGTGGATAAATGCGAGAAAACTTGCTGCGATTCACATTGATTTCACATTTCGGCGATATTTCTGGTTAAAACGGATCTAAAGGAATCCAATTTTGACAGTACGATGCGTTCTTGTCTTATTCATTGGTTAAGAAATAGTCTCGACACACATGATTACCGAAATTTCGATATAAAAAAATACATTCCATCAAAATCATTCTGACGATTTTCTTACATATATTTTTGAAAATCAATTGCAGTACTCTGAAACATAGGAGAAAAGAATCGATGTAATATTTTACTTGAAAACGAATAACATTTGAAGAACTTCACGTGAAATTTCGCGTTATTGTCGATACTTTCTTGGTTATTGCAACGCAAAATCAGTTTGTTCGGTTTAATTTACTTTTTTAGTTAAATAAGGCTTTAACGTCAATTTATTCTTGCACAAGCATTAAATTTTCGCAACAGTTGCAAGAAAATATAGCAACGGTGATCGTAATGAGCAAGAATAGTAACGGATACTAGACCTTCTGGTAACAGCCAGAAAACTAATTTTCATTTTCTACCTAGAACTATAATTTTCGATTGTGGTAAAAAATGAAAATAGTTGAGGACTGAGCGGTAACCGGAACTAAAAATTTCTCTCAGTGTACGAAACCATCTATTTTGCAATTATTATCAGTATAATTATTAATATGAGACAAGAGTAGAACATTAAGAACATTTATCCGCGCATCAATTAACGTTTATCTTATCACAGTTTGACCGCAAATAAAATTGACGACTTTGGTAATTATACGGTTCAGTGGATATTTTCGACCCGTGATATACAGATATAAGATAAGTTTCGAAGCTTATACATTAACAAATCTATGTTATTGGCGTCGATTTAATCGCTGTAAAATTTTTGCACACGGTTTCTACTTGTCTACATAATGCAATAATTTTTCAGAGCCTTATCAAGATCCGCGTCAACGAATCACCGCCAAATATCCGTAGGCTGGCGAAAGCTACCAAAAATTTTTAAACTTTGAACGACCATCCTTACTGTTTTGAAAGTTAATACGCCGTTTGTTGTATTGACATCGAAACGCGTTTACCAATTATTTCGTAAATATTATTTGTCTGTTATTACAGGAGAATAAAAAGAGCAACCTGATTCGGAGTTCTGCGATCAACGCACAAGCAATTTATCACGGAATCCTTAGCTTAAAGCTGTAGAAGAAATTGCTCGGAAAATATAATAATTAAAATAACGTTACACCTGTGTAAATATTATCATGCGATGTACGTATGTTATTGATCGTCGCATGAAAATGACGATGAAATAACGTTGCCGTGTTATCGATAAAATCGTTTCCGTTTTCTGCCAATATTTCCAAATCGAAATAACGTAGGCATAAAACGGATGATTCGGATTTTAAATTCGTTAGCTTCTGCTGTACGAATTTCGGTTACCCCGATTTCATCGCGTTTTTTGATCGTCCGTTGCTGCGGCCCTGATTCCAACCTCCTTGTTTCCTCACTTCCGTTTATTGCCTGCATGCAAAGTAATTTAATTCACGGAAGCAAAACATTGAATATATTTAGAGAAGGTTTAGATCAACGACGCTGAGGTCAACAACATTTTTGTAACAACAAACGAAGTTTTGCCTTCTATCTGTTTAGGAGTGTAAATTTATTCACTTTAAGGCATTTATCCCAATTTCTAAGCATTCCTTAATTAATTAGGATAGGTGACCATTTGATATACGATGCGGAATTGCGACCAATGGCGCGATTCGAAATTTTCGTCGCAGTATCGCTCTAAGCGATATTGTTTCAATAAATTCATCGTATTAGTTTTAACCAATTCAAAACTGCGTGTATCGATTTTTCTCATTATTTGACGGCTTACTGCCGAGGAAATAATTATCTTCCGGCGATAGACGCGCAACTGCTCGTGTTTTTATACCAAAGTTCGCGCGAATGCTAAGCGTGTTTAATAATTAGAAGCTTCACACCAAGTTTCTAACGTCACGGCAGTTAATTAGTCGGCATATAACGACGAGACGCGTCTTTGAATAACGAAACTAAGGAACACGGATCTGGGAGTTTGATAAATTTATCATCCTCCGCGGGAAGTTGAAACACAGTCAAATCCCTCGTTACAAGTGCTCGAGTAAATCTGCAGAAGCTAAGTATCGCCGATTTCTATTCACAATTCTCGTTCTCCAGTCAACGTCTTTGATAGATTTAAACCAAGGATTATGTAATTGTATAAAATAACGAGAGGATGGAACAATGACATTGCCCGTGGGCTTCTTATCGCTACAACATTCGAAGGATAATTATTAATATATTCTCCTCGTTATAAGTTTTGGTACAACCAAAATATTCCAACCTTTCATCCGATTTGAAATTCCATCAATCCCGCCAAGTTTTGAGGAAATATAAACATCGCTAAATAATAACTGAATAAAATATGCATGCGAATTGCGTGAGTTGCGAAAATCAATTTTTTTTCTCCTCGCCTTCCGTTGTACCAAGACGAGGCGACAAGACTTGCAAATTTGCAAGGGCGAGTTACCAAATGTGCAAAAATATCGCGTTCACAGTTCTCCTCCTTCACGTTTGAACTGTTTATCAATTCGTTGTCAGTAAAATTCAACCCAAGATCCCGACTAGTCTATACAAGCATCATAACTTACGATTGTTTGAAAATTGTTTCAAGGATATCGCGTATTGATTGAGCCGATTGAAACACCGCAGTGTCTAATTACGATATTATTTTTTTTTAAACCTACGGGGTTGCAATTAGGTAATTAAGCCAGAGTCGCATGTGAGTTATGAAGTTTTTAATTGTACCATATATTACTGCACCTATAGGTATCATAGATTATAAGTGAACACGAATCGAGTTTCGCGTTATAATATCGTTAATTAAATAGTTTGAAGGAAATATTCTACGTGTGGTAATTTAGAGATGTAAATTTTAGAATTTTTCGGAATTACGAGGTAAAACTGTACAACTTTCTCTCTCTCTATTTTCGGTTCAGCCCTTCAAACACCGATGCAAACTTACAACGTCGGTGTCCTGATGGCTTCGCATCTCGACAGTCCTTTCGACCTGGAACGCTGCGGTCCTGCGGTTGATTTGGCGCTCGCTGAGGTCAACGAATTTCTGACTGGCCACAACGTTCAGCTGCAAAAGGTCCAGGGCAGGTGAGGGATCTTCGAATCCTCAGTTTCTGTCCGAACGATACGAAAAGATCGTTGGATCGAAGTCATGTTCACATTGCGAAATCCTTCAGTACAAATTAGCGGTTAAATTTCGGGTGGGGTCAAGAATATAGAAAGATGAAAAAAATCGAAGGGCCACAATATCGAATTTTCAAAAAAAGTGAACACTTGATATACAGAATTTAAAAGTGTTTAAAGTCGAAGTATGGAGAAGAATGTCAAGCTGTAGAATCGTCAGGATTCCTATCTATAATATAGAATCGTATAAAGATCCTCGATTTTGCTGTTCCATGTTTTGATCTTTCTTTACTTTGTTTTTCTGTGTTCCGACTTACTACGTTTTCAATTTTCTGTGCTTGGAACTTTCCACATTTTTAAATTCTACGAATAAAATTTTCGCGTCTATGAAAATTCGATATTCTCGTCGTTCTATGAATCAGCAATTCTATTTTTTCCCCGTACCCGAAATTTGAAGAATTAAACTTCGTCGATGGATGAAATGTTTGTAGAAATTGAACGCGGAAATGGTCACTTGATCGGAGGCTTAAATTGGAATCTAAATGACAAGATATACCAGCTTTGCGGAGTTACAATAATTTACAGCCTACCTAAGCGTACCGATCAGAGTGCCGTGTGTATCCTGATACGGAGAAATTAGCCGAAGGGATCGATGATTTCTATCAGCAAGTCAACGAACTTCTCCGCGGAGAAACATGTTTGCTCGATATTTTGGTTTGCTTTCTTTTTTTTTTCTTTTTCTTCCTGCTACTTAGTTATCGCAAGCCAAACGAATTGGTGTATGGATGAAGAGGAGAAGATGTATGAAAAAAAAGAATACGAGATAAATCCTACTTTCTCGTATTTTACGCCGCTTGATGAATTTATATCGACCATTCATCATCGCGATGATGAAAAGAGAAGGATATTTTAGACTGGGAAATATATACGCGGATGATACTGTTGACAAATAAAATATCGCCGTTCGTTCGTGATCGTAACGTGACGATGACATGGTAAATGTTATCGTGATTAAAGTGATAACGCAATTTATCAAGCCGATGAGTTTTTGACTGTTCAAGATTAGTCGAAATGATATTCGTTTAAAAAATTTCGGGCCCTCATATTTTTACCAGCTCATATCGCAGATTCATGTGGGACGCGTTCCATCTCGAGATATGACAGGCATGAAAAAACGAATTTATCCTTCTCTTTGTTGAACAAAATGAAAATATAAGGGCAACGCTATTTTACGTATATATTATGGGCTTGCGACTGGTCACCAAGACGATTTATAATATATCCATAAAACGGGTAAAACTCGACTTTGGAAGAAACTGATGAAAAAATTCCAGACCTTAACGTCTTGTTAGTGAAAAGCTGGAGCTTCGGAATATTTTCCGAAATTCTTTATAGCCAAGTGGCTGAGCTGAGCATGGGATTGAATTTCAAACGACCGTTTCCGGTTCGCGGGCTCGAATTGATGATTACATTCTTTTGACAATCAAATTTCGCGCCTCATTTAGTGCGAGACTACTCGGCGAGTGCAATAAAAAATAATTATCTGCCCTGCCGGCCAGCTTTTCTCGCATCAGATTTCTTCTTGTCGTCAAAAGCCGAGGAACCGTTTCAATCTGTTTACTACGGCATGATAACGAACGCGTTTATTGTCTGTGTTTAACGATCGTGACTTAGTTATTTAGTACACATTGCACTGAATCGGCTTGTGCTCATTATCAACTATAATTAAGCAGCTACAATTTATATGCGTACCTCCGAAATCGTTCGGGGTTTATAATCTGACTTAAACATCGATAATTTTCATTTCACCGATAAGCGGAACAGATAATTTATTCACATCTTAACAATGCCAGATTGTATTGAAAATGCATAGAACCGAAATTTATTCAATTCCAACTTGAAACTGAATATATAGAGGAGAGTTTTTTATGCATAATGATTTGAAATTTTTGTGTCTAGCATTTTATTTCCTTGATAAAAATGGCCAGAGTATGTCGAAAAATAAAGTGCAAGAACTATTCGATTTTAGTTTAAATGTAAATAAATCCACAAGGTGGCGACCGTGAAAATCGAGACAGTTGATTGAATCATTAAACCCTGCATTGTTCCGATGTTTGTGATTTTTATTTTCGACGAGTAGTAAAAAATTTGAAATAATATGCAATCGATGTGACAATAACACGATTTGTAGACGAAGACAGGATGGAATCATACAATTTGAAAAGAGTGTATGAAACGTTAGGGGAAAACGTTATCTTGGAAATTATTGATTCACGTGTGGTTAGCGATAATTATTGTCCTCGTTAAAACGTTGCAGCGCGAGTTGTAACTCTGCGGGTTTTCCATCATCTCGGATTTCTCGTTCGTTAGAAGTTCTCTCGCCATTCCTTGTAGCCAGTCAAGTGAAGTCAAGGTAGAGGAAGGTATAAATACGGCTTACGTATTACACGTAAGCTTTATTACATATATTTAGTCGTCACTAATTAGACGTATATCACGTGTCAGCGCGTTGCGATAACCCAAATAGAGTATCCGAATCAAATACGCATTACGTGTTTAAATTAGCATGCATCCCTTTTGCGCAAACCCGTTACATCGTTAACAAGGTTTCGAAATCGTGTCCGATTTCTCGTTGCAAAATACAAAAAGTATATGAATCCAAACCGCGAGACGAGGCGTTTGTCCGACTAGGATTACCGTAAAAGTAATTTATCTAAAAATTTGCGATTGTATTTCAGGAGTTTGACGAGCTTTGAAATGTCAAGGACCAGAAATATATCAAACAGCATAAAAACGTGTTCAGATAATAAAAAATTAATCGAAAGCTCTTTCTCGGTGGATAATCTAATTGACGTTCCGTTGGTAAATCTGTGCTTTTTTAACCTTCTTCTTTCGTACCACGATTCCAGGGAAACCTGCAGCAAGGAGGGACCTCTAGCCTTTAATGCATGTAGCCTAGAGCTTGGCAGGCAGACGTCCTTCACAATACAGGACTAATTAGACGCCACGAACTGTCTCCTGTATTCCCATTTCTATGGAAAGCACTGAATGCTTCTGGACCGCTTTGTCAGGCGTCATCCAACACGGTCCGAGCCCAATCACTGCTCATTGTTCAACCTTCGTTCTAGGTGTTGAAGTGAAATGTAGCATATCAATGACCGGTGCAAGTTACGTTCGTGACTTATCGTCTATCGCTCAACACATTTGTCTTACTGCGAGTTAACCTTCTTGCTTCTGATTTATGGTTTCATTCTTTACTGTGAATTGACCGACCCATTGTAATCTGATGTTACAAAATAATAAGAAATTTTAAATAATAAAAAATCCAAAATTTACAGCAGTGCAAGTTGCGCCAATGATAGTGAACACGAATGATCCAACATTTGTGGCACGTTATAAAAACGGATCTGAACGAATTCGATTAACCCAAGCTAAGATATCGACAATTTGAAAATTGGTTCTGAAATTCGAAGGTTCAAAATCACTGTCTCGGCTTTTTTTCATTAGATTTATTGTTTCTTGTTCATTTTGTACACCATAGAGGATCCCACAGATTGCACGAAGAAAATTTACAAATAATTATCTTCCGAGAGGATAAAACTAGATCAGTGAAGGTACGACGAATGATTAAATCTACATCACTTTTTTAGTGGGTATTTTCCAAAGTCACCTCGATTTCCTTCGTTTACCATTATTGTCTTCGTATCCATCCAATTTTCTGTCGATGATATACGTGATTACTTCAATGTAGCAAAGGGTCACCCATATCCGCTGGAATGCCACACACTAACGTACAATTTGGGGTAGAGGAAATTGCACTCATCTATAAGGCGGAGAGACGGGACCGGAAATCGGTCAGCCAGGTTTTAAGGCTATGGAGTTACGTGCGTCGCCTTAAGAGAGCACCAAGAAAAAGAAAGTCTCTTTAAAAAGTATATTTAAACATATCGACAGTGTTGCGTGTTTTTCGTCCGTGATAGCAATTCCCACGAATCTCGAAAGCTGCTATATTTCGCAGCAACGATGCTCAAATCTTCGTTCCTCATATTTTTTGTTGTTGTAGTTTTTAAACCGGAAAATAACAGACCAACTGCTGATATTGCATGGAAAGCTGTCAACGGAAGCTCTGTGTTTGGACTCGCTTGATGATATTTCACGGACAAACAGGTGCATCGCGATTGGGAAAAAGCAATTTGAAAATCAAACAGTGCGCGTCCCGCGTTTCTCGCGAGATTCCAGTAATCGTGCGAGGGCGAGGTCACGCGATATACAGATTAAACAGCGGTCCGAGATCGAGGGACAATTCGAACTAATCCTTCGGCCTAATTCGATTCTTAGCAAATTGATCCCAGCCTCCGCCGTCCGTTTTCTCGCAAGCCGTTAGATCGCTTGAGCAAATGTTCCCGCAGTGATTGCAGGGGCGGGGTTGAAATTCCGAATTTAAAAATTTACGTAAACGCGAAATTCCAAATTTTTGGCGGCGAAACTTGAAGTAAAGAAATCAAACCTTGACGAAACGTCAAAGTTTCGAAAGAAAAAAATGCCGAAAGAGCGTAATTCCGACAAGTCAAAGTTCCGAAAGTACAAAAATCTGAAACATCGAAATTCCAAATTATCGAAGATCTTCAGTTCTGCGAATTTCTAGCTCGGTGAAATTTCACCACTTTGATCGTTCTTTGTTTTCGTTGTGTAAACTAGGCGGGTATATTTTAATTGTCGTAATTTTATTCTATCGATACTTTGGTCAATAGTAACTTAAATTTTCTGAACCTCGCATTTCGGAACTTTGTGCCGTCGTTTTTCCGGCCATTCGAAATTTTCTTGTTTCGTAAAAGCTTGATTTCTTTACTTCAAGTTTTGCCGACAAATAATTTGGAATTATACGCTTTCGGAACTTTTCAAATTCGAAACTTCAACCCCGCCTGACATTGCGTCGATAAAGATCTAAGAAAATTGGCAAACATGCCGCAGGCAGTACCCTGAATTTTTTTTCCAATCTCCGTTCGCCGTCCATTTGATCGAACCTTCGAAACCGAAGAAGCAAAAACACTTGCAACTGGAAAAAAATTGAAAACAATTCTTATACCTCTGGAAAACTAATCAGCGAATTGGTGGCTGTTTGTACAAAAAGAGCCGATAAATTCTTGCTACTCTGAATTTTATTCATTCAGTTATCCGTCGTGCAGCGGGGCTCGAGCACCCGGTTTGGCCGCCGACATGCATTTTCGAGACAACGTGATTGCTTTCATCGGTCCCGCCTGCGCTTTTGCCCTGGAGCCAGTAGCCAGGCTTGCTGCTTATTGGAACAGCCCGATAATCACTGGTATGGGAGATCAGGTGGGTATATTTTTACTACTTATTTTATTAACCGGTGTGGAGGATCGTTGAACACGCGACAAAGCAGCTCGGCGTTCTACGTTTCATGCACCATACAACGACAAAAATCACCGAAGTGAATATGCGAAAAAAAGGTGAAAAACATAATTACCCCCATTTTATGAGCGATTATTGAAACGTATATTTGACTTCTCGTATCTTTGAACGAAATCAAACCGTTGATTCTCACTTTGTACTTACCTAGCCACCTTCGGAGGGAGAGTTATCAGTCACTTCTGGAATTCTTGGTCGACTTCACAAGTGGAGAAACGAGACATCTGTAAGAATTGTGTATAGGAAACCCTCGCAATGTATCGGTTAATTCCAATTTACTCACGTTGTACCTATTCATGTTCAATATTATTACGCTGAAGTTGTATAATTAATTTCTCCTCTTCTCTCTGTCTATCATACAAACGTGTAGTTATGATTATAATTAATTATGTCAATATCGAATCACAGACTCACAGAATTATACATACAATTTATTATTTCATCAATTTATTGTAACATGTACCTTTTGTTAACAAATATATTTTATTCATTTGAGTGTAACTTTTGTTTTGTTTGCTATATTATATTCTGCTTGTGTGTGATTATTGCCACACGATCCGTGGTTTTTCTGTGCAGATTGTTTTTCGTAATTATTTTCAACGTTGCGATTTTGTTGCAAATGTCAGGAAAATACTTTCCCAGGTGGGAAAATAACTTCATTATCTCAAGAACGGATAATTCGATCCTTATGGACGATAAAAATGGTTTGAAATTATTTGCTTAATCATTTATCTCATTCGTGAATGAATTCCTCTTCATCTTTCTGCGAATACCAACTGCAAGGATTTACTTTCGCTTTCGATGGAAATGAGATGCGTACAAATATCCGGGACCCAAATTTATGCCCACACACGTGACAATTTCCAGGGAATATTCAAGGACAAAAGCAAATATCCAACACTGACTAGAATGTCGTACTGTCAGTGCCGTCTTCGGCTGGTATTTTCGAGTATTTTCAAAGAGTTTGGCTGGTCTCACGTGGCGCTAATTCTAGACAGATCGGACTTGTTCTCCCTGACAGTTGGTAAAAATTTGGAATACGGTTTGCGGAAGGAGGGCCTACTCAAGTTCGTCAGGGAACTTGACGGCAACTCGGACGAAGAACCCTACCACTTGTACTTGAGAGATGCTAGCATGTATGCGAGGGGTAAGTATTTCCATAATACTGTAGAGACATCAAACATTATGAGTGACAAATTTCGTCGAACAGCGTAGTGTGATGTAATTGTTCCAGGACAAACTTCGGTTCATTCGAAGTTTACATTATATACACGTGATGCGTAGTTCAGAATTTAACTTTTACTATAATTCACAGTCGTAATTCTAACCGTTCGGGGAACTTTGGTCAGAAGATTCATGCTAGCGGCACATAATCTTGGAATGACAAGAGGCGACTGGGTTTTCCTCGATGTCGAAATATTCCAGGTGACGTTCATTGCCATATTCGACACGAATTTTTAACTTATTCATCGCATGATTCAATCCTGAAGGATGATTTATTTTTCCTTCAATTTTGCAAATCTGTGTCAGCAAAGTCAAGGATCAATAAATGCATGACGTTAGAATCGAGAACGTTTACGGAATTCTCCAAAGTATCGTTCAATTGATACTTGATTAAATTTCGACGCGATACATTGAATATATTACTTATCTAGTCGTAAGAAAAAAGACTGGTAAAAACCGGGGACAAGGACTCCGTCAGAGGCCAGAGATGGATGAAAGGCAATTCTGCGAATACGATTTGAATGATCGAACGAAGCGGAAAATTACTGAAAAATTACCTGTGTTGCGTGTCTTTGAAGTTTTGTAACCAGATGTTCACATTTCAGGGCTCGTACTGGGGTGATCACGACTGGGAAGTCGGCGACAAGGATGATTCTGTCGCCAGGACGGCTTACGAAGCACTCCTGAGGGTCTCGCTCCTCCAGCCAACGAGTCCCAGGTTTCAGGACTTCGCCGACAACGTCAGACACCGAGCTCAGACCGACTACAACTACACTTTTTCCGAGGGTGAAGAGGTACTCGTGAATCCCGTGGTGAATTGTCAGGAACTCGGCTAATAACAATCCGCGCGTCCTTCGTCCTCCAGGTCAACTTCTTCATCGGGGCCTTCTATGACGGCGTTTACCTCCTCGGAATGGCTCTGAACGAGACTCTGGCCGAGGGTGGCGACATCCGAGATGGTATCGCGATCACCAGACGCATGTGGGATCGCGATTTTCTCGGAATCACTGGGCACGTAAGGATCGACGACAACGGAGACAGGGACGCCGACTACAGTATCCTGGATTTGGACCCCATTAACGGAAGGTTCGAATCACCCTTGACTCGATCAATTAACCGTATCGTACACGTATTCCAGTCGGGGACTTCAAATTCCCTGATTGTCACACCGTGGGACTCGGAACGAATTTGAATTTTTGAGAATTTTCGGGCTAAACAGTCCAACGAAAGATTCGGTCGAACGGATAATGAAATGAATAATATAATCAGGGTTTAGAAGGTTGAACTCAAGTTTAGTGTAGAGTTGATATGTTTTTAAAGAATCACTTCTCATTACAAGAGAAAACAAAAGAAAACGTTTAAAAAATGTTAAACCGAAAAATTCAAGTGAGAAAACTTTAAGTATATTTATTATTGGATCCAAGCTGACTTTGTTGGTAATTGGAAACCCTCGAGATCACTTGAAATGAATTTTGAGCAGTTTTATTAAGTTGTTGAATGAAGTATCAGTGTAGTACTTAAAACCCGTAATGATTTTTTATATTCACAAAATTTTCACGACGAACTGACATTCGATGAAAAAAAATGTTTGATGTAAGATTAATATAAAATATTCATTTACGAACAAAATCATGAACCCTGATTCATCGAATAAGACAAATAATACGATTGGAGTACCTACTACAAACGGAACAGTAATTTACCTTTTTTAAAATTATAACCTTAGGTACTTGTGTTAACTTGAATTTGTGGGTTTTGTTTCATACCTTCATTTTTCTTGACATTGAGAAGGGATTCTTTCAGTAAAATTAAACTCAACAAATTATAGAGTTAAACGATCTCTAAACATCGATGTTGCAAATTTTTCAATCGACCAACTGTTCCACCGAACCGTTAGCCCGAACATCCCTAATTTCTCGGAAAATTGAACCATCAGGTGAAATTGCCCTCGATCCCTAATTGTCTCCAGGTTTGAAGTGGTCGCTCATTACTTGGGTCTGAATCGAGAGTACAGCCCGGTGTCAGGAAAGAGGATCCACTGGCCAGGAGGCAGAGAGGGACCTCCAGCCGATATCCCGGAATGTGGTTTCCTGGGTAATGATCCAATATGCTCGAGCAGAACGGAAGCGTACACTTTCGTCGCCTACTCGAGTCTCGCCTTGACCATATTCCTGGTGGTCATAGCGTCGGCATCCTGTGTTCTCTACAGGTGGGAATTCAGACTTTTCTCTCGTAGCCTTGACTGGAAGGAGGGGAGATAAGGAGGAAAGGAGGGGGAATAAAAAATGTACGAAGATAGTTTTGCTGGTCGGTTTTTAATTTCACTTCACCTTTTTCCTTGCACATATACACTTATACTTCTTCTCTTCCTCGTGGTTTATTCTCACCTCACCTTGCACTTTCCCTCCTCTTCGCGTGAGTGGCATTGGAAACTTTTCCGGTATGGAACGATACATCCGTAAATCTTTTACGACTTCTTCGAGCTTTTACAAACAAGTACCACCTTACAGACACCTACGGTTGTCAGCCGACTTGCACAACATGTCGTGGCGCATCAGACCCGAAGAGCTTCTTCTCGAGGTTGGAAAACCTTTTTCCTCGAAGATGAACCTTCATCAGGCAATGTCCGACATTAACGTGAGTTCGTTCTTCCCCATAAATGTCGCTTCAACCGAGTCTCTTGTTAACACCTAAAAGCGACTCTTCGTTCTCGTTTCTCTTCGCAGAATTACGGGCTTGAAAAAATGCGGCGTGGCTCCGCCATGAGCTGTGGATCTCTGCCCCCATCGACGGTCTTCACCACGGTTGGTATTTACAAAGGTGAACGTGTCGCCATCAAGAAAATTACCAAGAAGAAGGTGGTCGACGTCACGAATAAGCTTCTGTGGGAAATTAAACAGGTCAGAGATGTCACTTCGGAAAATACGGTTCGGTGAGAATAACTGAATATGATTTTCTAGAAAGTAACGAAACTTTTCCGGTAACCGAAAGACTAATTCTAGATTTGTGAATTTCATTCCGTCAGGTTCATTGGCGCCTGCCTCTGTTCTCCTTCGCCGACAGTCTTGATCCTGACCGAGTATTGTCCGAGAGGTTCGCTGAAGGACGTTTTGGAAAATGAGGCGATTCAATTGGACTGGAATTTCCGAATGTCACTGATCCACGACATCGTCAAGGTAGAGAAGGTGCAAAGGCAGTTGAAATTACTCGATTTATGGTTTTTGCATCAGGATCACTGGTCGGTTTATCGACCTCAATAATTACATTGATCCATCGTGAAAGCATGCTTTTTCCTTCCACCTTCAAACTGTCGAGAATAGAGCGATTCACGTCAGCCCTAATTACTCGTTATCCTACGGGCAAAAATTAGTTTCGCAGAGCCTAGAATTATCTGTCCTCCCGCAATCTAAGTCTTGTAACTACGGTAGAGGAATTTCGTGGTTTAATCTTGCTGTGGAATGAGAGAGAACCTTTAACTCTCCCCAGGGGATGGCTTATCTTCACGCGAGCGAGGTATCTGCCCACGGAAAGCTCCGATCGTGCAATTGCCTAATAGACGGTCGATTCGTTCTCAAGATTTCCGACTTTGGCCTCAAGACGCTAACCACCCCTTGGGATCTCCTCATGGATGATAATTACTACACGAGTAAGTATCGCCAGTAATATCTTCGCGTCACGATAAAGAAGTCTCGTTCGGAACTCGAGCTGCCAAAAACATGGCGTTGGTCAAAATTTAATTTATCTGTTATAGAACTGCTCTGGATTGCCCCAGAGCTTGTTCCCCTAACGGTGACCCCTGGCAGTGCGGCGACCCAGAAAGGTGATGTTTATAGCTTCGCCGTAATTCTCGAGGAAATCGTCGTCCGCGGAGGACCTTACGAGGTGGCGAGGACATATATGACACCACAGGAGGTATTTTCGTCGGGAAACGACAATCGCCCCCATATATAACTCTGGAATAACATTCCGCACCGAGTTACTGTATTTTTCCCGAATTTCGTTTTACTTAAAGAGGACCAGAAACGGCAGTGGATGTTCTGATCGGGGTGAATTGTTTTATTTTAAGATCGTGAACAGAGTATCTACTCCGGAAGATCCGCCGTTTCGACCGGAAGTAACGCCCCGGGATTGCCCCGCTGATATTCTACTTTTGATGGAAAAATGCTGGACCGAAATACCGGAGGAACGTCCTACGTTTCACACGATTCGGGGAACGATTAGAGGAATTATGAAGTACCTGTCTCGTCGCTAATTTATCAAGTCTGACTCGAAAGATTCCAAAAACACAGCTGACGAAATGGTGATTGGTTTCAGAGGCTACTGCGAAAATTTAATGGACGATTTGTTGAGACGCATGGAGCAGTACGCGAACAATCTCGAGGCTTTAGTCGAAGAGAAGACGGAACAACTCAGTCTGGAAAAACGGCGAAGCGAGGAACTGTTGTATCAAGTTCTTCCAAGGTGAGCGATGTATTATGGTTTGACGAATGAAAGGCGTGATCCGTTCCAAAGTCAGACTCAAGGTACCATTGAGAGTCAACTGTCCTTTAGACAAGTGGCCGGACAGCTGATGACAGGAGAATTGGTTCAGCCAGAACAGTTCGAGTGTGTTACGATATACTTCAGTGACATAGTCGGGTTCACGGCACTCTGCGTTCAGAGCACGCCCATGGAAGTGGTCGACTTCCTTAACGATCTCTACAGTACTTTTGACCGTATAATCGGTTTCTACGACGTTTACAAGGTAAGAGAAAGAGCAATAGGTTTGGGAAAATACAATTGCAGACAGAAATAGGATAAGTAGTGGACTTGCTTCTTCCAAGGTCGAGACAATTGGGGACGCTTACATGGTCGTGTCGGGACTTCCTGAGCGGAACGGAGACGAGCATGCAAGGGAGATCGGGCTGATGGCACTGGCGATTCTGGACGCGGTAAAGTCCTTCGCGATTCTTCACAAGCCCGAAGAGCAGCTGAGTGTGAGGATCGGAGCACATAGTGGTCCAGTTTGCGCTGGTGTAGTTGGTCAGAAGATGCCGCACTACTGCCTCTTCGGTGACACGGTGAACACAGCTTCGAGGATGGAGTCTTCAGGACTGCGTGAGTATTGATGCGCGGCATCGAAAGTCCGTAGTTGAACATTGACCACTTTCGTTTCTCGTTCAGCTCTGCGAATCCACGTCTCCGAGGCGACGAAGAAGATCTTGGACAAGTACGGAACATTCGACCTTGAGCTTCGCGGCGAGGTCGAGCTCAAGGGCAAGGGCCGCGTAACTTCCTACTGGTTGCAGGGGTGTTCCGAACCCGATCCTAGGCCACCAACACCGAAGCATCGTCGGTACAGCAGCAGTCCGTTGGAGAACAACACTGCTCTAAATCCATTGATATTCCCACCGAACAATAACGTCGGACCAAGGACGAACAACAACACCTTCATCAATTTATCCGAGCTGTAAGGAGGGACTTAAGGACGACGATCCTGAACGATGATTGGCCTGAAACTAAAAATAGTTGAGGAGTTTGAGACTAGGTCGAATTGGTCTGGGCATTGATATTATGTGTTATGGGCGTACTTTGGTCACAAATTTGGTTCTCCTAGTTGCTGTTATCGCGAAATTATCACGGAGAAAAAATTATCGATTGTTAGAATAGTGATAATTCAGACGAAAGTTGTTGAATCAGTCTAATTAATATCCCGCGTGATTAACGGTGTTCTGGATCCCATTTAAGTGTAAGCTCCAGCAAAGAGCTCCGGTATTGTATCTGTCGTCACCAAAATTGTCAAATATTTATATAACGATACTTGTTAATTAACTGTCGTCGTTGTAAAGCCAATAATTGTTTATTGCCAGATAATCTTCTCGTGTCTTGAAAAGATCTGTAGAAGAAAGATTTTGATTCGATGATAACCGAGACAAGGCAAGAAAGGAATTGCTTATCGTGAAAATTATTCACGATGACTAGGTGGATATACATATAGGCCATTCCACGTCAAATTAGCAGCCTTTGTACCTCTGCGATTTTAATCATTTTTTAGTACGATTTTCATACCGACCCAATAAGGATCGGAATTTTTTAAAAATTTTTTTAGCCACCAGTGAAATTTGAAAAAAATTGAAAAACAAATTCCAAAAACGCCATGGGTTAAAATTTGAGAAAATTCACACAGATTTTATGATTTGAAATGTGATTCTCAAGCACCATACGATAATGGGATCTCATTATTTACTATTTTTTTCGTAAATTTTTAGTTTTTCCATGTCGGAATTGGATTTTTTTTTGTTTTTTATTTCTATTTCCTGATTTAAATAGGTCACGGAATCTTGAAAATAATGTGATTCTGCTGTCTAATTAGATCGAGGCAAACACAAAATAAAAAAAACAAAAACAATTCCGACATGGAAAAATTAAAAACTTGTGGAAAAATAGTAGATATTGAGATCTCATTATCGTGTGTTGCTCAAAAATCAAATTTTGAATCACGGAATCAATGTGAATATTTTAATATTCAAAAAAATAACACTTTCCTAATTGGTTGGTTTTTGGTTTTTTGTAAATTTTACCAGAGGCTCAAGAAAACCTGGATAAATTCTCGGGACTTTTTGGGATGGCAAGAACGTCAAACTAAAAAATGATGAGAATCGAAGGGGGTTGAGGTATATGAGCTGCTAATTTGACGTGGAATGCCCCATATCTATTACATGATACAAACTGAATTACCGTTAGGCACCGAAAAATGCAAGTAGGGCGAATTCTTACGAGTGTGTGATTATGTCCGAAAGGAAATGTATTTTTTAATAACGTTGTGCATGACTGATGAAAATGTTGACAGATGATAGGTGAATAAGGATACCGAGGCATATCGCGTCATTATATCTATGTCATGATGTGAAAACTGTATCGGCTGTTATCAATAATATTTGTTAATTAAATAAATGACTGTGATGGTATGCAACACAGTGTAGAAAATATTGTTAATCCATCGTAAATGCTCTGCAACTGCCAGGTTCTTCTCCTTCCGGTTTCTATCCGAGATCAGGAAAATGGACGTTGCGCGAGTTTCCTTCAGAGTTCGCATGATTCTGTCTGGATAGTAGCAAAGCTTAAGCAACGAACTAGCCGCTAGTAAGTGAGTCAGAATGTTGTAAATTCCGATTACATATAAGTACGTGACTTGCCAAAATCCACATTCGAACCAACGTCGAAGCGTGTGAATGACCATGGAAAACGTGGAAAAGTTACGAATATCGTACCGCATGAAACTTAAGATTTATTAATTCTGTCAATAAGTACTCGGAAAGCACTTCGTGCAATCCCGTAAGTCTGAGGTAACCGAAATAGCGATCGTGTCTGCTCCAACAATTTATGATATTGTGACTGTAGTCTTGAATATCGGGAAAAATGGATTAGAAACGCTGCTGATGTATGGGGAACAGGTGAGGCAGTCCCAGAATTGCACGATACTGACAGCTTGTTCCAAGCATCGTTGCATCAGAGTTGGTACCCTTGCTGGGATCAAGACTGGAGATGGAAGATGTTTTTCAACATGAGGGCTGTACTTCTCTCATGACATTTTTGACTAGTCTCTCATCGACAATGAGTGGACGGATTAGTAAGAGTGAAACGTTTTAAGATCCCTGATCTACTTGTTCGTAAAACTCTAAGCATGTATAACTTTTTTTTTTGTGTGAAGTAGTACACTTGACTCTGGAATGTGATCGGACGGTACGATGGCAAGAGTTGAGTGGTTTAAGCTGCTGGCGAAGCACCGGAACTTCGTCTCTTCACATTTGTATTGTGAGTGAGTAGCTTTGAACGCACGATCGTACATCATAAATTCTCACAAATGATACTGGCTTATACGAACGAGAAAAGCGTGGGATTGTCAACTACCCTGCTCATTGTCGTCGTTATATTGATGTACATATTATTTTCCACTTAATTTAATCTAGTCCTGTGACACAGCCTGTGCATATTCAACTAAAAAAATTCAGAATACAGATAACAAAATCAATTATCGATTCAAACTCATTACATTACTCCAATCCTCAAAACAGTTTCCGTATTTAAAACACTTGTGTCAAGTGAAGTATGAAAGGCAAATATTGTGCAATAACACGACTGATTCCAACCAAGTGATAATTTTGTCCGAGTGATTCTTTACCCGACTACGTAGAGCCTGTAAAAATTGTACCGAAAGAATTTTGTAGGTCGAAAACTGATACAATCATGATATCTAGATGCAGGAACCAACTCTATTCTCTCAGGTACAATGAATAATGTATCGTTTCAATATTCACCATTACAAATATACACAATATGAAAAATTTTAGTCTAGCAGGCACGTGTTGCGTTGTAAACATTGACAGCGCGTGGTTTACACAATGGCATAAAATGCCTGAATGAATGTTATTTTTAATGTAATTTTAGAAAAATCCTTTTTTTCCTAACGTTATGTAATATTTGAACAGCGCCATGCAGCATTGGGTACACAATCACTGATGTATAACAAAATGTGTTTATACCAAATCCGCGTTTTCAGCTGTTAATACAAACTTCGAATTAGTTATGTAAAATACTGACAGACGGATATTTTTAGATGAAGTATAACAAACGATGGAAAAAATGTATTGAAAAAAAGTCATCAAATGTCAAACGAACACATTGCATATATCTCACAAAGTTCATTACAAATTTTATGATAATTTGAGTTGTATGTTAAGTATTCGAATCCGAATTCGACACTAAAGTTTCCTTCAACTATGAATAAAAAAAAAAATATATTTATTACTTTTATGTTGACAAATGAGCGCAATTAAATAGTTGGATTCCTCAAAAATAGAAATTGATTCTATGTGCAGTTGATATCACTTTTATCAAAAAATTTCGCTTAACACATTCATACGTATAGTCGGCGTTGAATTGGTGAAATCAGAAAAAGATTGGGATTTTTCATCTGTAGATACCGATTATTATATTGAATATACTGACTTGATATACTTATATTCAAAATGGCAGATTTCCGAAACATGACATGCACTCGGTTTCAATATTACTTAAATCGGGGATTGAAATTGAAGTCAACTATCGAAAATATTGCAGAGAAACTTTCAAATATTAATAAATTGAATATTTGATTGATTTTGTATCATGCAGTATGCCGGGTGCTTTACGATATTTTTTTTTTAACTAATTTTGTCTATAAATTTCGACATTTTTCGATAAAAATATGCGGGTAAACATATTGACTTCAACTTAATAGTCATTCAATTTTGCCGACTACTTGTAAAATTCTGAGCGACTTATTTTACGCTAGGTAATCGAACGATATTGAGCAGCTCGAAATGTGTTGTGCGCAGTCAAGCTAATGGCAATCTTTCATGTAATTTGAAAAAACAAATTCTAACCAACGTCACTTTTGCCAGCTATGTAAACAAGAATACTTGCTCCTATTTGTACGAGATTTTATATATTTGAGCATCGCACTGGCTACCCATTCTGTGCGTAGCTGGCTTCGAGTTTAATTTGAGATACGGTTGGAACACCAAAGATGTGTTTCAACGGGAAAATTTTGCTGCTACTCGCAACTTTAACAATCTCTACACCA
The DNA here is from genome assembly GCF_021155785.1 of Neodiprion fabricii. Lineage (NCBI taxonomy): Eukaryota > Metazoa > Arthropoda > Insecta > Hymenoptera > Diprionidae > Neodiprion > Neodiprion fabricii. The sequence goes on along the minus strand of NC_060239.1, from coordinate 35,976,463 downwards.
GCGTTCAGTACAATTATTGGTAAGAGAAGAACGAGTACAAGAGTTCATTTGAGACTCAAATTAACAATTCTCAACCTAGTATAAGAATTTACCTCACTGTAGAACCGCGGCGCCATGAAAGCATATTAAAATGTTCTTTGAATACTGGCAGAATTACCTACAAGCTACAATCGTACTTCACCATGGGATGACCTGATCGAACTGGGTGTGGCAAATTACACGGAAACAGATTGTATCCGGACATGCGTTGCTGATGAAGCACCACGAGTTTGTCTTTACACATTCGTTTTGGAGATGTACGCGGCAATGGGAACGTGAGTAACTTCACTGGCTTTCACTCACGTATACAAGATATTCTGCTCACTCGCAATAGATGGGATCAATTTCTTCATTAATTCTACGTCCGAATGCAGAGCTTGCGGAGATTGTGCCGACGGTGTTATGGCGGACTGTTTTCAACCGCAGTGCATCCCAACCGATTCGTTCCAGCGAGAAGTGATGTCCGTCAACCGCCAGTTCCCGGGACCTCCGATCAATGTCTGTAAAAATGACCTGATCGTAGTCAACGTGGAAAACCAGATGGCGGGTACAGCATCCACGCTTCACTGGCATGGAATGCTGCAGAAGAACAGTCCTTGGATGGACGGAGTTCCTTACGTGACTCAGTGTCCGATCGGAGGAACGACTTTTAGATACGCATTTCCCGTCGAGGTCAGTACCAAGCTTCGTACTTATTTTGACATCAACTTGTGAAGATGACAACAGTCGACTGATTTGTAAATCTTGATATCCCCAGGAATCTGGCACTTTTATGTGGCACTCTCACACTGGATTGCATAGACCCAACGGACAGTACGGTGCGTTAGTTGCTCGGGAACCGCGTTCTGAGGAACCCTGGAGCGAAGATCTCTACGACCACGATCTGCCGGAGCACACGATCGTGTTGTCCGATTGGATGCACGACACCTCGGAGATGTACTTCCCAGGTCTACCTTCCAGGAAGCCGGGCACAGCACCAACCACTATTCTGATCAACGGTTTGGGTTGGTACTTGTACGGCGACGGAAGCGACGATTCCATCAACGCGTCGTTACCCGTGTCAACTTTTCACGTGCAGGAAAATTCACGTTACAGGTTTGCAACAGACTGCGCTATCCGCCAACTATTCGTTTCCCAGTCACCGTGTCAAATATAGTCGGCTTCTTTGTTTAGGTTCCGAGTTATCAACGCGAACAGCCAAGTTTGCAGTTACGTTTTCCAAATCCAGGATCACAACATGACTCTGATCGCCACCGACGGACAGCCGATTGAGCCGGTCGTCGTCGACGCTCTGGTAACCTACGCCGGTGAAAGATACGACTTTGTCATCGAAACCAAGAATGCCTCGTCCGAAGGAAGCGCTTTCTGGATACACGTTCGCGGCCTTGGGTTGTGCGCAACTAATTACATGGACCAATATGCCGTTTTGTCTTACAACACTAACGTCACAGAACTAGGTAAGGGACTGATCGAGGAATCTCTTCTTTGTTTTATCCGAAATTGATGTATCAACGATTACCATTATCTCACCGTAATCTGGCACTCAGCACGAGGCACTCTTAGAGTTGATTTCTGCAAGCTGGTATTATACTTAAGAATTATTTGACAGTACTAGAAGGAATTATTTTACTCTTTGCTCATAGTAGTGGGTTTGACTTTTAATTCGTAGGAATTATTCCAACGGCAACTCGACCGACTATAGCCGATCCGCTGACAATGTCGGTTGTCTTCAATTATCCTAACACAACCTGTGGCGAGAGTTCGGAATACCTTTGCGTCACGGATCTTAGGACTATCGAAGACGCCACAACCACAGATAATTCGAGCATTTGGACGGCAGAGCCGGACGTCCGTATGTTCCTACCATTTGGTTTTCACTATTTTGATGCCGAGACGTTCCACCTACAGGGAGATTATAAAGGATATCAAAGTGAGAACTCTGAAGTTGACGTTCATAGCTCTATCAAATGATTGACCGGTGACTATGCAGCAGAATCCAATAAGGAATCGAATTTTCCAGATAACAAAGGAAGTAGTATTCGAGCGGGCACAATGAACAACTTGTCCTTTGCGTTTCCCTCGGAGCCGCTTATTTTCTTCGACAGTCCCAGCGATGTCGATTACTGCAATGTCGATAATTTACCAACTGATTGCCAGACCTCCGATAATACTACAGCTAGCTCGTCGTACTGTGCATGTACAGACGTCGTAGTTTTGAAGGAAGGCGACATCGTTCAACTGATTCTGATTGACCAATCTGGCGGTGAGCTTAAATTCCCACGAAATAAATAACGATACCAAGCTGTAAAGCGTTGTCTGGTGGGTGAGATCACAGTATATCGTCACCGACTTTATTGACTGTTCACATTTAACACTTCTATTTGAGTATAGTCACAAGAAATACTTGAACCATTCCATCATTCTTTCGTGAAATGGTTTTCCACAAACGCTTCATGTCTCGAATAGATTTTTCAAGTCACTGAAAAGTTGAATGGTCTGCATATTGAATGGACAATTTCACAGCTCAACCGTGAACAGACTTGTGGAAAAGTTTTAGGGGTTGTGATATTGCTCTAAAATCACTATGAAATGAAAGATCGATTATATTTCAGAGACCGACGACAGTCATCCGTTCCACTTGCACGGCTTCGACTTCTACGTGTTGTATACGAGCAACAGTTCGAGCAACGAGTACGGATACACAGTCGCTGAAGTGACAGAACTGGTCGCTTCAAACCTTACCAGCTCATGGAGTGATACGAATATTCCGCCGACAAAGGACACCATCAACGTTCCAACTGCCGGATTTGCCATCATCCAATTTAAAGCCAACAACCCTGGAAAGTGGTTTTTCCATTGTCACTATGAGTGGCATGCGGCCACTGGTATGGGTATGGCTTTCTGGGTTGAAGGAGACATGCCTCCTAAACCTCCAGGCTTTCCGACCTGCGGCAATTTCGATCCGTTGAGTTAGGCTGATGCGAGGACGTCACAGGCTGAATAAAACGCACTACTGTATGCCAGTTGTCAATAATTATCCAAAACATGTGAATAAAAATTCAAATACCCTCTACCTATTGAGTTTCTTTCCAAGTTTAGGAATTGGTTTTTATGTAGGAGTACTCTAATTTTTTTACAACGTGTTCTCGTATTCCAACACCCTTCCTTATCGAGCTGACTCTTATCAAGTATAACTGCAATTTCATAGGGTACCTGAGTTAGTGTCTGCGATGAAAATGAAGAAGAGTTCACTACATTTGCAGCTTTGCAATTCCGGAACCACTGAGATTATTGTATTAGCAGAATTTCTTGTCTAAAAAATAAGCAGTCCGTATTCTTGTCCTTTAAAATTCATATGAAATATACAATATTGTCCTCGTGGTATGATATGTCGAAATTGACAGGTACGAGTACACGAGACCGTCCGGGCGATAAATCCTTAGCTAGCACGAGCCGTCTTGCAGGTGAGTATGCGATACTTAGTGCGGTTTAGCTCACCGCGTATAATCGCAGATGTGAAACTTGTTATCTACTGATCGGAATGCCTGTCGTACAAGGGAAATCCCACTGTTGTTAAGCGTCGTATAAATAATATGATCTTTTGCAGACTTCGAGGAGTGATATACTGGTCCAGGATTTTGGCGCTTAAAATGGGATTAAAATTAAGCCCATAATTTTATAATCAGCATCAGTGTACTCGCAGTAAGTATAGATAAGCATTGATATCTGTATATATTAACAATGCACGCCACTTATTCAGTGTGTTGCTGCGTCTTACTTACGTTGCTCTCTGGAACCGAGGTCCAGAGATAGAAGATGACTTCGTACGGCAAGGCGTCTTTGCTCTTACTCGCAGCTTTAACCATCTTCGCACCGGTTCTAGGAACAATTGTCGGTGAGAGAAGGAATTCAAGTTTTTCTAAATAAAGTTTTCTATTTCATCCTCAAAGGAATAATATTAACAAGTCATTATTGTCTTGCCAGTAGAACCGTGATTAGATACGTGAATATAACAAAGGTTTTTTCGAAAACTCACAGAATTACCTACCCATTACAACCGGGCATCACCATGGAAGGACTTAGCTAAGCTCGGAATTGGAAATCTCACGGAAACGGATTGTCTTCGACCATGCATTGCAGGGGAACCACAGCGAGTCTGCCTTTACACATTTGTTCTAGAATACTACGCGGCAATGGGAACGTGAGTAACCTTACAATAGTGACACGTGATTGCTGTACGCAAATTTGAGTTCACTTGTTTCCATCAAGGAGTTATATTTTTTCTCCGAAGAATTGTGATTCAAGACAATAGCGATAATGAACGAGTCATTTCTTGTACGACTGCAGAGCCTGCGGGAATTGTTCCGATGGTGTTCTGGAGGACTGTTACCTACCCCAGTGCATCACAGCCGATGGTGTTGAAAAAGGAGTGATGGCCATCAACCGCCAAATACCCGGGCCTCCGATTAACGTCTGTAAAAATGATCTAATCGTAGTCAACGTGGAGAACAAAATGTCCGGTACGGGATCGACAATGCATTGGCACGGGATTCTGCACAGGCACAGTCAGTGGATGGACGGAGTTCCCTATCTGACTCAGTGTCCGATCGGAGGATCGAGTTTTAGATACGCATTCCCAGCCGATGTCAGTGCAATTATGCTTCACCCGTCTTTTTTCTCATGGTCATGACGGAGTGAATTCTAAACTGCGTCCTCGATTTCATTCTTCACAGGACGTTGGCACGTACTTCTACCACTCTCACACTGGGCTGCACAGAACCAACGGGCAATACGGTGTGCTGACTATCCGTGAACCACGTTCCGAGGAACCCTGGCCGAAAGATCTCTACGAGTTTGACCTACCGGTGCATACGATATTTCTTGCCGATTGGATGCATGAAACCGCGGAGATGTTCTTCCCCGGTCTGCCCAACCGAGAGCCAGGAATTGCACCAACTACCATATTGGTTAACGGTTTTGGATGGTACCTCAATGGAACTACGAGCGAAGATTCTGTCAACTCGTCCTTTCCTTTGGCAACTTTTCACGTCAACAGGAATTCAAGTTACAGGTTTGCAGCCGGTTGTTCGAACCTCAAACTTTGTTCTAAACGACTGTGTCCAATAATCGTTATCGTCATAGGTTCCGGGTTATCAACGGTGCAAGCCAAATCTGTGGATTCCAATTCCAAATACAGGACCATAATTTAACCCTCATCGCCACTGACGGATCCCCGATCAAGCCAATCACCGTCGATGCCTTTGTCAGCTATCCTGGTGAAAGATATGATTTTGTGATCAACACGAATAACGTTTCGCTTGATAGCGATGCGTTCTGGATTTATATCACCGGCCTAGGAGCATGCGAGAACATGGAAATCGATCAGTACGCCGTCCTGTCCTACGGCACAAATGGCACAGATTTAGGTCTTGACTTGCTTCGTGATATGTCATTCAGCTGATTTCCTAGTACTTCATAAGTAGTTGCGAATTTCTTTCGCGGATGAGATCGTGCTTGGGTGTAGAAATTTGATTCCCTCAAGTAAGAATACTCTACGACCGTGCTCTTTGCTCATCCAACGTTTTCATATTACAGGGATTATTCCAACCGTAACTCGACCAACGGTAACCGACCCTCTAAACTTCACGAGGGTCTTAAATTATCCGAGCACAACATGTGGCGAAAGTCCGGAGTATCTTTGCGTCACTGATCTACGGCTGGTCGGATACGAGAAGGACAAAGATACCAAAAAAGTCTTGACGGCGAAACCAGACGTTCAGCTGGTCGTCCCATTTAATTTCCATTATTTTGATGTTGACACCTTTCACCAAGAGGGAAATTATCTAGCATATGAGAGTGAGATACTGCAAATTGTTTGTCCGACATTTATTTCCGAATTGCGGAGTACCTTAACGTGATTTGACACATTCAATTCTTCCAGACCTCGACGGAACCTCCATTCGAGCGGGCATGATGAGCAACATATCCTTCACGTTTCCTTCCAGCCCAATAATTTTTAAGCAGAGACCTGATAAAACACTCTGTAACGCGGACAATTTACCAACTGAATGCCTCAAGAACGAAAACAGCACGGATGGTACTTATTGCCAGTGTACCAACGTCGTGGTTTTGCGACAAAACGACATCGTCGAACTGACTTTGGTTGACGCAGCAGACGGTGAGTTCCAGGATTTCAAAACTAACGCAATTCTAATTTGCACACCTCTTTCAATAACGCATCGATTTTGGCCAACACTAATCACTAACCTTAAGTCTTGTTGATTGCCGTTTAGAGTCTGGAATCGATCATCCGTTCCATTTGCACGGTTACGGCTTCTACGTGGTACGCATGGGCTCAAACTATACAAGTGAAGAGATAACACCCGTGAATCAGGGCAGCTTTTATGCTCCTCCAATGAAGGACACGGTCAGTGTACCCTCCGGAGGATTCGTTACCGTTCGATTTAGAGCCGATAATCCTGGAATTTGGTTGATACACTGTCATTTCGAGTGGCACCTGGCCACTGGCATGGGAATGGCTTTCTGGGTCGAAGGAGATCTTCCAGCTCCACCCCCAGGCTTCCCGACCTGTGGCGATTTCGATCCGTTGAGTTGAGCTGATGTTAATCAAGTCATTGTATGACGAGTGGAAGCAACTCTGCAATGTCTAATTCCAACCATCAATATTTGACATATACCATATGAATTTTAGAATAAGATACCTTTTTGTAATTTGTTCCAATAGATTTGCACTTTGTAAACCTTAATTCGAAGTTCCTTGTGCTTCTTGAGTTTCGCTGTAATTTTTGAAAGATTATTTGCAACGTAATCTGACTGTTAAAATCTGTGGATCAGATCCAAACACCGAAATAGAAAGGAATAAAATGTTGGACGAAGGGTAACAGTTGAAATTGGCAAATGTCAATTCAGGTGGTTTTGCATTAGCTTTTCAAGTTGCCAAATACATTTGTAGGGAGAGACAGAAAGAATGAAAAAAATAAATTGAACATCTTATAAGAAATCTGACTATTCTGTAAGGAAGAAAAAGTGCAGTATTTATTTCTTGAAGCAGAATATAAAAAATATTATATAAGATAAACGAATCGATTATGAATCATTATATAAAATGAAGTAAGTGTAACCAGTGGAAAGCAGTGGAAGTGAATGAGTATTGTTGAGGAATGATGTTTTGAAATCAATCGAACTGGCATAAGGTTGGTGTTTTATTTATGCTCGGAAAAATAAAAGTCTGAATGATATTGGTGCGAATGAACTTCTCCTTAAATTAGTATTAGTTCAGGTAATTACTTGTGACAACTTAGTTTTAAGTAGACGCTTCAACATGGGTGCTTTCTTACGGTACCTCCATCGGAATACATACTATGCACTATGTGAATGTATTCATTTCTTTCCGAAAGTTATGGAGAGAATAGATGTTACTCAAGCTTAAGAGTATAGTTAAAGTTCCAGCTTGCGTACAAGCGCAATACACTTCTGCGGGTTACCATGCAATATGTATCATATTGTATTATTACTGTATGTTACCTGTACTGAAATAAACAGATGATTGAATTATACGATATTTATTTCGCATTTTGCCAGCTGTTGGTCCAACGAAGTTTAAAATGCCTTTTTTAGGATACTATTTTGCTGGAGAACTCGCGAAATGAGTAAGCCTGACCCGTTTGGATTTTTCGTCAGAATGTCGACGATTTGAAATAATGCTGTCATGAATTGACAATTGCACTATATCAATGTCACATTTCGGAAGTAATCGGTAGCACAGTCCGAATACACTGCAAGAATCGGATCAAGAGTTACAGGCGAAGAACGAAAGACTTCATTTTGTCATTTCTGTGCTGCTGGTGTTTTCCTCGTATCTTTGCTGCTGTTGCTTCTACGATCTTTTTGGAGCATGCTCTGCGTTCGTGGGAATCCATTTCATCTGAATAGCGTCATATTAAAATGTTCTGAGAATGAAGCTTATTTGCCAAAAAAAAGTAGATCTAACCCCTTTCCTTTTTGAGCGAAAAATTTCGCGATTTTGAAAAGTGCTAGAATCAATTCTTTCAGGCACTATTCCGACGTAATTTTGCGAGAGAAATCGATTGGGCGCAGTCCCAATACGCTGCGATCAACGCATCGAAAGTTACAGCCGAAAAACGAAAACCTGAATTTTCGACATTTTTCAGCAGGTGTATTTTTCTTCTCAATTTCTCTCCTGTTGATCCCACGCTCTTTTCGCTGCGTTTTCTGAGTTCCTTGGGGTCCAATTGGTCGGAAAAGAGTAATACGAATCAATTCTGAGACAAAAAATTTTTTAGTAGAAAAAAAAGGAAGGTTAACCCCTTTGTATTTTTGGCGAAAATTTTCGCGATTTTGAAAAGTGCTGGAATCAATTCTTTCAGGCACTATTCCGACGTAATTTTACGAGAGAAATCGATTGGGCGCAGTCCCAATACGCTGCGATCAACGCATCGAAAGTTACAGCCAAAAAACGAAAACCTGAATTTTCGACATTTTTCAGCAGGTGTATTTTTCTTCTCAATTTCTCTCCTGTTGATCCCACGCGCTTTTCGCTGCGTTTTCTGAGTTCCTTGGGGTCCAATTGGTCGGGAAAGAGTCATACGAATCAATTCTGAGACGAAAAATTTTTTGGTAAAAAAAAAAGGAAGGTTAACCCCTTTGTATTTTTGGCGAAAATTTTCGCGATTTTGAAAAGTGCTGGAATCAATTCTTTCAGGCACTATTCCGACGTAATTTTACGAGAGAAATCGATTGGGCGCAGTCCCAATACGCTGCGATCAACGCATCGAAAGTTACAGCCAAAAAACGAAAACCTGAATTTTCGACATTTTTCAGCAGGTGTATTTTTCTTCTCAATTTCTCTCCTGTTGATCCCACGCGCTTTTCGCTGCGTTTTCTGAGTTCCTTGGGGTCCAATTGGTCGGAAAAGAGTCATACGAATCAATTCTGAGACGAAAAATTTTTTGGTAAAAAAAAAAGGAAGGTTAACCCCTTTGTATTTTTGGCGAAAATTTTCGCGATTTTGAAAAGTGCTGGAATCAATTCTTTCAGGCACTATTCCGACGTAATTTTGCGAGAGAAATCGATTGAGCGCAGTCCCAATACGCTGCGATCAACGCATCGAAAGTTACAGCCAAAAAACGAAAACCTGAATTTTCGACATTTTTCAGCAGGTGTATTTTTCTTCTCAATTTCTCTCCTGTTGATCCCACGCGCTTTTCGCTGCGTTTTCTGAGTTCCTTGGGGTCCAATTGGTCGGAAAAGAGTCATACGAATCAATTCTGAGACGAAAAATTTTTTGGTAAAAAAAAAAGGAAGGTTAACCCCTTTGTATTTTTGGCGAAAATTTTCGCGATTTTGAAAAGTGCTGGAATCAATTCTTTCAGGCACTATTCCGACGTAATTTTGCGAGAGAAATCGATTGAGCGCAGTCCCAATACGCTGCGATCAACGCATCGAAAGTTACAGCCAAAAAACGAAAACCTGAATTTTCGACATTTTTCAGCAGGTGTATTTTTCTTCTCAATTTCTCTCCTGTTGATCCCACGCTCTTTTCGCTGCGTTTTCTGAGTTCCTTGGGGTCCAATTGGTCGGGAAAGAGTCGTACGAATCAATTCTCAGACGAAAAATTTTTTGGTCAAAAAAAAAGGAAGGTTAACCCCTTTGCATTTTGGCGAAAATTTTCGCGATTTTGAAAAGCGCTGGAATCAATTCTTTCAGGCACTATTCCGACGTAATTTTGCGAGAGAAATCGATTGGGCGCAGTCCCAATACGCTGCGATCAACGCATCGAAAGTTACAGCCAAAAAACGAGAACCTGTGTTTTCGACATTTTTCAGCAGGTGCTTTTTCCTTCGTAACTTCTCTCCTGTTGATCCCACGCTCTTTTCGCTGCGTTTTCTGAGTTCCTTGGGGTCCAATTGGTCGGGAAAGCGTCGTACGAATCAGTTCTGAGACGAAAAATTTTTTGGTCAAAAAAAAAGGAAGGTTAACCCCTTTGTATTTTTGGCGAAAATTTTCGCGATTTTGAAAAGCGCTGGAATCAATTCTTTCAGGCACTATTCCGACGTAATTTTACGAGAGAAATCGATTGGGCGCAGTCCCAATACGCTGCGATCAACGCATCGAAAGTTACAGCCAAAAAACGAAAACCTGAATTTTCGACATTTTTCAGCAGGTGTATTTTTCTTCTCAATTTCTCTCCTGTTGATCCCACGCGCTTTTCGCTGCGTTTTCTGAGTTCCTTGGGGTCCAATTGGTCGGAAAAGAGTCATACGAATCAATTCTGAGACGAAAAATTTTTTGGTAAAAAAAAAAGGAAGGTTAACCCCTTTGTATTTTTGGCGAAAATTTTCGCGATTTTGAAAAGTGCTGGAATCAATTCTTTCAGGCACTATTCCGACGTAATTTTGCGAGAGAAATCGATTGAGCGCAGTCCCAATACGCTGCGATCAACGCATCGAAAGTTACAGCCAAAAAACGAAAACCTGAATTTTCGACATTTTTCAGCAGGTGTATTTTTCTTCTCAATTTCTCTCCTGTTGATCCCACGCGCTTTTCGCTGCGTTTTCTGAGTTCCTTGGGGTCCAATTGGTCGGAAAAGAGTCATACGAATCAATTCTGAGACGAAAAATTTTTTGGTAAAAAAAAAAGGAAGGTTAACCCCTTTGTATTTTTGGCGAAAATTTTCGCGATTTTGAAAAGTGCTGGAATCAATTCTTTCAGGCACTATTCCGACGTAATTTTGCGAGAGAAATCGATTGAGCGCAGTCCCAATACGCTGCGATCAACGCATCGAAAGTTACAGCCAAAAAACGAAAACCTGAATTTTCGACATTTTTCAGCAGGTGTATTTTTCTTCTCAATTTCTCTCCTGTTGATCCCACGCTCTTTTCGCTGCGTTTTCTGAGTTCCTTGGGGTCCAATTGGTCGGAAAAGAGTAATACGAATCAATTCTGAGACAAAAAATTTTTTAGTAGAAAAAAAAGGAAGGTTAACCCCTTTGTATTTTTGGCGAAAATTTTCGCGATTTTGAAAAGTGCTGGAATCAATTCTTTCAGGCACTATTCCGACGTAATTTTACGAGAGAAATCGATCGGGCGCAGTCCGAATACGATGCGAGCAAAGGATCAGAATTCACGGCTACAAAACATCGCACTGGGTTCGCAAAAAGGTAGAAGAAATAAGTAGTCCCATACTCAGAGCACGAAATGTCCAGTTCCAGTTTATTAATTGTTACAAATGTACAGGTATCAGTGCATACTGTTCTACCAAATTTTTGAATGGTTCAATTGTAACATGTCATACTCTTACCTTATTCGAATAATATCAGAATATATCAATAATCACTACAGCAATATACCCATTGATGTAATTAGTATAATATTTGTAATAGTATTTCATTTTCAGTTAAAAAAACAATTAGCACAATGAATGAACATTACATAAGGAGTCTGACTACTATATAAGGAGAAAATACCACTATTTACATTGCGTTTATTAGAATATCAACAATATTGTATGAAATAGGTCGTATTGAAGTATATCAGCACATTCTAAGTTCCGGCCTGAGTGCAGGTGCAATGCACCTCTGCACGATACGAGATACATAATACTATATTGTTACCATATCACGTAAACTGGAAGAAAATGAATAACAGCTACATAAATTTCTCCGCATTTTTATCGCTTCTCCTTAGGCGTTGGTCACAGGATGCTTCAATCATTTTATTTTGCCATACTTGGGTCCTACATGGCCTCGAAAGGATCGTTTGAAATGCAAATGAAAAGCAAGATTAGTTAATCCGTTCGGTTTATTTTTTTGAATCAATTTTCTGAAAAAACAAAATACTGAAACCGATTTATTCATACCTTTCATATATTGACGTTATTCAGCGAGAAGAATTCATTGGGCGCAGATTGAATACGCTGCGCACAGCGGATTCAGAGTTACAGCCAGAAGACGAAAGGTTTCCTTTGCAATTCGTCCTCTGTTAGTCGGACTCGCCTTCAGATGTCTTGTTCGCATTCTTGAGGGTTCAGTCAGTAGAAAAAACCCCTACAAAACGATTCTGATACAAAAAATTCGAGAGCTCTGAAAATCGCAAAAAAGGAAGGCTAACCCCTTGTAATTTTCGGTTAAATTTTCAACGTTTTTCAACAACGCTACAATCAATTTTTCTATGCACTATATATCGACGTAATTTTGCGACGGAAAACTATTGCGCGCAGTAGGAATACACTGCGAGTAAGGGATAAAGAGTTGGAGCCTAAAAACAAGAAATTTCCCTCGTAATTTCTCCGCTGCTGATCGCTTGCTCTTCTTGATGTTTGTTTTACGTTCCTGAAGATATGATTACTTTCAAAACGGTCGTACAAATCGACACAGAAACGAGACATTTTATGCTCAAAACAGTCAGTTTTGCGAGGGAAATCAATTGCGTATAGTGTAGAATCGGTAGAAGCAAGAAAGAAAAGTTTCAGTTGAAAAATGAAGAATTTTGCCGTATTACATTCCTATTTCCTCTGCTATCGGTCCTGCAACGTTCAGATGTCTACCCCGGATTACTGAGGGTCGAATTAGTGGTACAAGGGTTCTGCAAATTGGTTCTCCAACAAAGAGTTTTCGAGCTTCAAAAATTGCAGAAAATGAAGGCTACTCCTTTGCATTTCCTTCCAAAAATTTTGGGCAATTTTGTATAATTCTAAAACCAATTCATTCAGACGCGACGTTTACGTAACTTTGCGAGAGCAAATGATTGCACGCAGTCTAAAATCAGTAGGAGCAACAGATCAAAGATTCGATAGTGCTGGAAGAGTGAGTGGGGTAGTCATTCAATCGAGCTTATAAAGCCAGTTGACGAGAACAAAACTTCAGTCAGTCCATTTTGGCGAAGAAGCATTGTAATTAATCCGAGGTATCAGGTTGGTTATAAATAAAAATTCACTAAATTTAATTCAAAAGCATTTTCATTTAGAGGAGTCAATTAATAATATTTATCAGTATTTGTTCCGTTCGCAGAGTATGGTATAAAATAGTGCGTCAAAAAGCTGATGCACTCCATTTCAGAACTGAACTAGATATTCAGTGTCACACATTAAAATCTGTGTCAATATACGGTGTGATTTTTTCAATTGCTTCGAGGCGATATTTTAACAGAAGGCGAGATTTGACGAAAAATGACATACTACATTGTCAGAGTTCGAAGACGCAAAAAAAATTGTCGCTATCATATCTGTGGAGCCGTTAACGACAGATGAAGGTCAACTTATAGTTTCATTTTAATCAAATGATATGTTTATCTTGCAGGAAAAGATCTTTGCTTCTCCATTGGAATACCAAAAAAAGAATATTCATAGAGCGACTGATTAAATAACGTTCCGATCGTCTTCGTTTCGGGTGTTATCTCATACCAGGAATGTCCTTGGTTGATATCGTATTTTTTTCACGGTCACCATTTAAGAAAACACAACCTCCGGCGTTGCTAGAACACACTTGTCATAATTAAAACTCATAATGAAAATCTAATTTCTCCAATTTCTGTGCATAAAAGATTGTCACACACACGTCACGAGTGTTGCATTCTGTGGTAATTTTCTCTGCGCTCATCTAAATTCCATTTCGTGCGATGAACAAACCTCATCGTGTGTTGTACGCAATTTGACAAATGCCATCAAATATCGGCCCTTGGTTGTCTTCGCCTTGCTTCTGAGGGTAAAGATCAGTTTCACCTACTTCCGATTCACCTCCGATTGCTTTGCAAGCCAAGATATTATTGCACATAATATTATTTCAAACCGCATATTGGAAACGGTGTTGCGTATAGGGCATGTATTCTGCATGATCGACTCCTACAGATGCTATATTAAATCCAGCGTAAAAAAATTGTTAAAGTTCTCACGTCTAATAACGTCTATAGTAGGAAGATCGCCGTGTCGAGTGTGCAATAAGATCGCGTGAAATATATGTGAATCGGTGACTGCCATCCCCGCATGCGAAGCAATATAGTTAGCTATAAGTTTGAGGAACAGCGATTAGACGGATTAACATATTAACTCGTGCATCAGTTAGCAGGAGCAGATGATTTGAACTTTGGTCCGCGGATGAGGCAATATAGCCTTCGCGATTCGAAACCCCCTCTCATACACAACATGAACACCGCGATTCACGCCAAACGACGTCGAGTTCACAACTACAGACGCGAAACGCGAGATAAAATTGGCCTGTTAGTCGAATGACATGACCAAACATTGTGACTTGAAGACATATTATCTGGAGTACAAATTTATTGGCCTTGTTTGCAAAGACCTTGAAGTTTGACCAACCTTCTCGCGGAAAATTCATTTCATGAAATTGTATAAGCAAATGCTGAGGAAAACAGGTGAGTTTAGGAGTCCGTGAAATAATCGAGCACAATTATAAAGATCTGAAATCCGAAATTCTTTCTGATACTTTTTTTTTTTGACAATCAATTTAACATCCGTAAATTTTACGAGACTCGTGAATAAATTATTAAAATTATATAAGCGCGCAAGCGGTACACCTAAAGCGTTCATTCATTCACGTATTCACGCAATATAAAATTGTATTAAAATTGCGACTACGTCCTCTGTTTTCTCGTATCGGAAAATATTGGTTCATATGATTTGATCGGAAGCTGCATAAGTTTAGAAATAATATCATGACTAACGTTCGATAGAATCCCTAAAGCGAAGACCGACTTGGGTACTCTTACAAACGCCTGCAGCGTGAATTAGCAAGTTCGGAAGTAGCACGTGTAAAATTCCGATTTTATACTGTAACTTAGGTACAATTATAATTTACTAAACTTCAAAGATGTCGGGCGGGGGGTTTTCACCATACAAAGTGTCTGGCAATGGATGACGTGATTTGTAATAATATCCCGTGTAAGATTTTTTTCAAATCACGCTCGATACTAGGATGTTTTTGTGCAGCAATTTTGTGCACCGTTTCTATCTGACACCCGTCAAAGCCACTGCGACTAAAGTTTCATAGTACCAGCATTAAAATTGAAAGGGAACCTCGTAAACTCTTTTGCGAAGAAGTACATACTACTTATTGCGTGTGTTCGCGCCTAGAGCGCTTCTATGATTTAAAGTGTAGCGCGAGAGGATCTCCTGCCACTTAATTATTTTAATTGCGTCTATCCTTTTCCATGTCGTACAAATGCCTTTTCACGAGCTCGAGATCGCAGCATGAAATCCCACATGGTTCAACTGATAGGTTCGGAGTAGGTTGCTTGACCCTCCAACTGACCGCGACGAACCGGGTAAAATTCTCCCTCCGTCTTGGCATTTGTTCAATAAATCTGCTATTATTTATTGGCTTACTCGGGCTTTTACCTCTGATTCGTAAGGGTTTATAAGCCTCGGCAAGTTGTTGTTCGTTGTTAGTTCGTACGCGCGATTGTCGTGTTTTTATTTAAACGACCCGATTACTCATTGCTTACCAAAGTTTCCCTTTTACAGTATAAAAATAATTCATCGTGTTTTACCTTGTCCGATTAGGCTCAACGATATAGAGGGACGATAGAAAATGCGCTCTTACAAGGCGTTGCTTCTCTTCGCAGCTTTAACAATAGCCGCAGAAACTCTTGGGACTATAATTGGTAAAAAATAGAATTCAAGAATTCACCAAGGCTTGTCCATTTCTTATTTACGATAACAATTTTACTAGGACAGAGTTGATTTCTCGGTAGAACCCTCGCTATAATATGGGTAGATTTGACAACTTTTCCTTGAAATCTCGCAGAATTACCAGACGACTACAACCAGGCGTCACCGTGGCACGAGTTAGCCAAGCTTGGAGTTGGAAATCTCACGGAAACGGATTGTCTTCGTACGTGCGTTGTCGGGAAAGCACCGCGAGTCTGTCTTTACACATTTGTTTTAGAGTACTACGCGTCAATGGGAACGTGAGTAGCCGTGATACGATCGAAAGTTCCTTCTTTCTTATAATTAGTACGTCAACTTTTGCTCGCTCGTTTTAATCGTTCCTCTCAATGCAGCGCCTGCAGAAATTGTAGCGACGGTGTCTTGGAGGACTGCTATCTGCCGCAGTGCATCCCAGCCGATGGAGTTCAGCGAGGAATGATGTCCGTCAACCGGCAGCTTCCCGGACCCCCGATTAACGTCTGCAAAAATGACCTCATCGTAGTAAACGTGAAAAATCAAATGCCCGGTACAGGATCTACAATCCATTGGCACGGGATTCTGCAGAAGAACAGTCCGTGGATGGACGGAGTTCCTTACGTAACCCAGTGTCCGATCGGAGAATCGAGTTTCAGATACGCGTTTCAAGCCGATGTTAGTGCAGGGATTTGCCTGTATTTTTCTTCGATCAATGAGACGGTGTGCAATCTAAATTGTGTTCTAAATTTACCTTTTCACAGGTAGCTGGGACATATTTCTGGCACTCTCACTCCGGACTGCAGAGAGTTAACGGGCTTTACGGCGCGTTAGTTATTCGCGAACCGATTGTTGACGAACCCTGGTCCGATGGTACCTATGACTTTGACCTGCCAGAGCATACGATTGTACTTTCCGACTGGATGCACGAAACCGCGGAGATGTTTTTCCCCGGTCTACCCAACAGAGACCCAGGAGTTTTACCGGATGCTATATTGATTAACGGTTTAGGGCGGTATCACAACTCATCCACGAGCAAAGATTTTGTCAACTTGACCTTCCCTCTGGCGACTTTTCACGTGTCGAGGAATTCCAGCTACAGGTTTGTGGCAGGACGTTCTATTCTCCAACTTTGTTTCACACTGCTGTGTCTAATAGTCAGCTCCTTTGAAGGTTTCGGGTTATCAACGCAGCCAGTCATCCTTGCGAGTTTCAATTTCAAATCGAGGATCATAACATGACTCTGATCGCCACTGACGGATATCCAATCGAGCCAATCACCGTCGATACGTTCGTTGGTTACCCTGGTGAAAGATACGATTTTGTGATCGACACGAGTAACGCTCCGCTTGACAAGGACGCATTCTGGATCCACGTCACTAGCATAGGGTTTTGCGTGAGATACAATTTCGACCAGCATGCTGTTCTCGACTACGGCAAAAATAGCACAGCTTTAGGTCGGTGCCCGCTTTATAGTATAACATGATGCTTACTTTCGATTATATACTTAATCGATATTTGCAGAGAAATTGATTCGTAATTTCGCCAATTTTAACGGAATTCTTCCTTTCTGTAATAAAAGTACTCGATGTACAGTTTGATAGTACTTTATTTGCTCATCTGATAGTGTTCGAGTTTCAGGCATAAATCCAAATCGAACTCGGCCTACTATACACAATCCTCTGAAAATCACGACCGTCTTGAATTATCCTCATGCAATGTGTGGCGAAGGTTCGAAGTATTTCTGCATCACTGATCTCAGGTCGATTGGAAGGCACTCAGAGGTGGGGAATCATACAAATGTTGGGATGGTAGAACCAAATGTCCGGCTCGTTATTCCATTTAATTTCCCCAGCTTCAACCTCGATGCCTTCCACCAAGCCGGGACTTACAGAGAATATCAGAGTGAGGATTGCAAATGATTTTTTTGATTTTCAGTGCTCCAAGATCACTCGCACGAATTTAATTTATTCAGATATCGACCTAATGAGAATTCGAGCGGCTTCGATGAGCAATATAACTTTCAAGTTTCCTCCGAGTCCAATTATATTCAAGGAGAAACCCGACGACACATTCTGCAACGCAACCAATTTACCAGCTCAGTGCCAAAAGGTTGGTAACGGTACGATAGATTCTCTCTGTCATTGTACCAACGTCGTTATTCTGAAAGAAGGCGACTTAGTCGAGCTGGTTTTGGCCGACGCAGATGGCGGTGAGTACAAATTCCTAAAAAGTAAACGGCCATCGAGTCGTCTAGCTCTCTCTAGCAATAGCAGGGCGTCGATCCCCGTTCAATTTCACCACTAATCGCAAGCCTCGTTGATTATATTTCAGACCTTACAGTCAGTCATCCGTTCCATTTGCATGGTTACTCTTTCCACGTGATGCGTGTTGGCCAAAATTACAAAAGCGAAGGCGAAAATTCTCTGAACCATACATACTTTGCTTCGCCACTAAAGGACACCGTCAATGTACCCTCCGGAGGATTTGTCACCATCCGATTTAGAGCTGATAATCCTGGAATTTGGATGATGCATTGTCATTTCGAATGGCACATGGCTATTGGCATGGGAATGGCCTTCTGGGTCGAGGGAAATATCCCACCTCCACCTCCAGGCTTTCCGAGATGCGGCGATTTTGATCCGTTGAATTAGGCTGATGTTGATGAAGTCGTGTGCCGAGCCTACGGCAACTCTATCGTTCAATTCAACGGAAATTGCGAAATAATTCACAATCTATGAAAAGTATTACCTTCTTGTACCTCGTATTCATGAAATTATACCTGTTAATGCAAGTTTCCTTTTGTTTCTCACACACTCTGTCAAAATACCAGTTACCTCTTTGAAACATTTTTTCAATATTTATCGCGGCGTACTTTAGACTCTCAAAATCGACAGATCATAACTGAATACTTTGAAACGGCACAGAGCGCAACGATAGTCGAAAAGCTACCAATGTGCCAATGTAATAAAAATAACGAACAAGATGAAGAAAAACGCTTTGCTCTCCCGCAACAGGCAATGCCGCATGATCGCGTTTATATCTAGCTTATCTGCGATAGTTTGTTGGCGTTGTTGCCAAGATTTTGAGGAATCCACTCTACGTTGATTCTCCCAATTTCTCATAATCAATACTTACGATTAACACGTGTATGTATAAATATATGCATCGAAACGTACAAGGACGAGCAAATTTGCGACAAAGCATTGTTTTTACAGAATTCGTCCTAAGCCGCCTAGTTGCTGTATTCCCGGGAACTCGGCGCTATTAGAATATTTTCACCGTTGTGTGTATAGTTGGAAGCAAATCGTCTGCAATTTTGTGATCCGTATGATGTGTTTTTATACATTTTTATCGTCATAACGTGTGAATAACGTACCGTGAATTATGCAGTGATAAAAACTGCAGTCGAACATCGTGACAACGCGGTACTAAACATATTTGTGCCTTTTTCGAAAGATTCTAGTTCTTATCCTTTGTCGCATGTTCGTGCAAGCGTCAATAAAAAAATATTTCCAGTTCCAGTGATATGACATGTTTCACGGTTAAAAGTACATAAACCCGTCTCCGAATGGATGGTTCGTGACAATAAGCACGAGGTGTACCAAATAAAAACATATTGCAGTTAATTTATCGTAATCACTAGTAAATATAGATACGGACAGCACTTCTGATCGGTTTGCAATGAAATTTGCACACGTCACGTGCACAATTGCGAACTATATTGTCTGTATACTTTTAATGCTTATGCATGCTGATTATCAAGTGATCAACTGAATTTCGGGGCAATAACGTCGCCTTATATCTCCAATCACAGTTTCGAGCAGTTTTGATGCGATACTGTTAACGCTATAAAACTGTGTTAATAGCTGCATTCAAGAGCAGTTCGTACTTGCTGACTGCAAAGAACAATAGTAACTGCAAAATTTTATTCTTTTGCTCAATAGATAAGCTTGGTTATATGTACGCGTGTATCGCTACGTCCCGTCATTTTCTACGAGTGAGTTCAACATTACAAAATGTGTTCCCAAAGCCGGTATTTGCTTTGGCTGGCAGCTTTGATAATCACTGCCTTACCGATTTTCGGAACAATTATTGGTGAGTGAAAGAAGTAAGAGATTTAAAACAAATTTGCCCGTTTTTTACTCAAAATAACAATTTCGTCACGATAAGATTGACTTTTAAACGAAGTCGTCAAATGAAACCATAGATGTGACAAAGTTTTTGTAAAAACCCGCAGAATTACCGGAAGACTACGATTGGACGTCATCATGGAGTGAACTGACTGAGCTCGGTGTTGGAAATCTCACGGAAACAGATTGTCTTCGCACATGCACTGTTGGGCAATTGCCACGAGTCTGTCTATACACTTTTGTTCTAGAGTTCTATGCGGCGATGGGAACGTGAGTAGCCGTGATGCGATCGAAAGTTCCTTCTTTCTTATAATTAGTACGTCAACTTTTGCTCGCTCGTTTTAATCGTTCCTCTCAATGCAGCGCCTGCAGAAATTGTAGCGACGGTGTCTTGGAGGACTGTTATCTGCCGCAGTGCATCCCAGCCGATGGAGTTCAGCGAGGAATGATGTCCGTCAACCGGCAGCTTCCCGGACCCCCGATTAACGTCTGCAAAAATGACCTAATCGTAGTCAATGTAAAAAACCAAATGGCGGGTACGGGAGCTTCAATCCACTGGCATGGACTTCCGATGATGAGGGATCCGTGGATGGACGGAGTTCCTTACGTAACCCAGTGTCCGATCGGAGAATCGAGTTTCCGATACATATTTCCAGCCGAGGTCAGTGCAAATTTTCGAACATCTTTTGCTCCTTCGCGTGGACTCTAAAAAGAGTCCTGAATTTTGTCGCTACAGGCAGTCGGCACGTATTTCTGGCACTCTCACTCTGGGTTACACAGGGCCAACGGGCACTACGGTTCGTTAGTTATTCGTGAACCATGCGTTGACGAACCCTACTCCAATGATATCTACGACTTTGACCTACCCGAGCACACGATTGTACTTTCCGATTGGATGCACGAAACCGCGGAAATGTTCTTCCCCGGTCTACCCAGCAGAGAACCAGGAATTGTACCTGATGCTATACTGATTAACGGTTTTGGATGGTACCTCAATGGAACTGCGAGTGAAGATTCCGTCAACTCGTCTTTTCCTCTGGCAACTTTTCACGTATCCAGAAATTCAAGTTATAGGTTTGTGGCACGTCGTTTTGTCATCCAACTTTGCTCTCAATAACTCTCGATACTCGGCCTTCCATTAGGTTCCGGATCATCAACTCAGCCAGCCATGTTTGTGGGTTCCTGTTTCAAATTCAGAATCACACTCTGACTCTCATCGCCGCTGACGGAATAACGATCGTGGCGGTCGGTGTCGATGCCTTTGTCTGCTATCCTGGTGAAAGATACGATTTTGTGATCAACACGAATAACACGTCTCTTGATGAGGACGCATATTGGATGTTCGTCAATGGCTTGGGATTATGCGCGAATCTCGGATTATATCAGAACGCCGTTCTATCCTATGGCACAAACAGCACAGATTTAGGTCCCTACCTGCTTCATATTATAACATTTAGTTGATTTCGGTAGTATGCCACCTGTATTTGCAAGTTTGTCTTTCATATGAAATCTTGCTTCTCTGCAATGTAGAAAATTGTTAGTTTTTAGCGATAGTACAGCATTATAATGATTTTTGCTCGACTAATGACTTTCACATCACAGGGATCATTCCAAACAGAACTCGACCAACACTAAGTGACCCTCTGAACTTTACGAAAGTCTTAAATTATCCAAATACGACGTGCGGCGAGAGCTCGGACTATCTCTGCATCACCGATCTGAGATCAATTGGAAACGATACAGAGGCAGGAAACTCAAGTGTTTGGACGGCGGAACCAGATGCCCGACTCGTTATTCCATTCGGTTTCCATGTATTTGACGTCAACGATTTTCATCTACAGGGAACTTACCAAAAATATGAGAGTGAGAATCAAAACCTAATTTTTCGATCCGTGATTACTGCACAAAAATTAAAAACCTCAAATTTATCCAGACCTCCAGGACACTATTATTCGAGCGGCCACGACAGGCAATATAACTTTCACGTTTCCTTCAAGCCCTATCACATTCAAAGAGAAGCCCGATAACACATTCTGCAACACTAACAACTTACCAGCCAGGTGCCTAAACATTAATAACACTACAGTCGGTTCTTACTGCCAGTGTACCAACGTCGTCGTTTTGCAAGAAAACGACATCATCGAGCTGACATTGGTGGACAAAAGTGGGGGTGAGCTTGAGGTTCCAAAGATCAAGCGACTAGCGAGTCGTCTGGCTTTCTTATCTTTTTTAGAATTTGCCCTCAATCGTACGCCTTGATGATGTTACCTTTTAGAGCCGACAGTTAGCCATCCGTTCCATTTGCACGGCTACTCCTTCTACGTGACGCATATGGGTCGAAACTATACAAAAGAGGACGCGAATTCTTTGAACCAGACATCCTGTGATCCACCACTCAAGGACACCATCAGTGTACCCAGCGAAGGATTCGTGACTATCCGTTTTCGAGCTGATAATCCGGGGCGGTGGCTGTTCCATTGTCACTTCGAATGGCACCTCTCTACTGGTATGGCAATGGTATTCTGGGTTGAGGGCGATATGTTGCCTCCACCTCCAGGATTCCCGAGATGTGGCGACTTTAGCTCGTTGACCTAGTTTGATCGAGATGAGGATATTGAGGGCCGATGGAATCGACCTACCATGTTCAGAATGTATATAATTATTCAATATGGCTGAATAAATACATCGAATTTCTGTTTATCAAACGGAATTAATATTTAATAGAGTAATTAATCCTTTTTCCAAAAATTCAGCTTAACACACTCAAATCAATACCTTTTTTCACCACGCAGTACCTTGTTATCTTTTTTCTTAAGTATCTGTGTCTTTCGAGTTACTCAGTCGATTTTCAGCTCAAAATATTGTAAATTCAAGGAGTCATGATACTTGAGTAGAATGATCCATTTCCCGGTATTTTGTGGTTCTAGGAAATTTCTTTTCATACTCAAAATCTCATTTTGCTAAAGGTAACTAATTTGCCTTAAAATATTATAGCTAAAGAGTAGCCCAAAATTTTTTTAAAGTTGCTTGAAACGGTATTTTCGTTTCTATACTATGATTTTTGATAAGTTGTTTCCAGCGACCCCGGTGTCGCACCAGTGTCCAACACAGGAGGTGAGCAGCGTAAGAGTTGAGATTTCAAAATATTGCTGTCAAATATTATTTGATTTACATGTGTCATGATGGCGAAAGATTAATGAAAATAAAGTATGAAATATGCGCACGTTATACGTGTAGTTGCCAACCACATTAGATCATTACTTCTCAATAAGATTTTACGCTGATTAAAAAATCAGCAGCTCAATTCTCTTTCTCGATATGTTACTCATCAGAGCTCTGAACAGTTTTGAATTGAAAAAAAAATAAATCCTGTTGTAGTGATAATTCTATGTATAACTTTGTATAAGTATATTGGACTGCAACAGTGCTACCATTATAAAACTGTTTTAATAGCCGCATTTAAGGGGGTCCTCTAGTTTCTCGGGTCGAAAAAATCGATTTTTTTTTTTTTCATAAATCACATCTACAACATGTGTAGAAAATGTGTGCCAAAGGATTTTTCGATATTCGAAGTGGTTCACAAGTTACAGCCCTGGAACGGAGCAGGAGCGCGCGCCGGGCTGCTCCGAAAGCCGAGCGGCGCTGACCATTGTATTGATATCCCTAAATCTAACTGCTACCTGAACCTTTTGTGAATTAGGCCCGAGTAAAGGGGAGCCGAGACCATTGACAGACGCTTTCGAATATTGACTAAGACGCCGTGAAGTTTTAGTTCAGTTTTGCTGTGGCAGTTGCGAAGCGTACTATATTTTCTCTTGCGAGTCGCACGTAGCTGATTTTTTGAAAATAATTTTCAAAATGTTCAAGAAAGGAAGTAGAGACGCCCCGGCTCGTTACGATCGACCTAAAAAGCGAAAATTCGCAGGCAACCGACACACTTTTGAACAAGACGAGTCGTTTACATCGGCGTCAGCGACGAAACTTCGTCAAAATAAAAATTTTGAAGTGAGCGTTGAACAGACTGTTTTGTATTGTATTTTGAATTTTGTGAGTGTATTTTCAACCATTTCTTCGGCTGTTATTTGTAAAGAGTGCAAAAGTACGGTGACTTTCCATCAACGTGATATACGAGGATTGGGCTTTAAAATTTCTATGGCGTTCAAGTGTGAGAAAGAAAAGAAATAGATTCATGCCCAAAAATCTGGACTTTTGCTCCGAAGCACCTCCATTCTGGGCCAAAAGTGGTTGAAATCGCCACGTTTCTCGCTGTCATAATCTTCAACGAAGGATTCGAAGCTATCCTGAAGACCTTGGAAACCATGGGAGTGAAAATCGGCCCACAAGTTAAAGGATATGTTCAACAGCGTGATAGCTCTCGGATCGACCGTTCAGAAAGGCGCACGAGCGATGTTGTAAAACAGGCCCGAATCGCGAAAAGAGAAGACAGAGCAGCTCTGCGTGACTTCGAAGAAGAAGAGGAAGGCCTATTGTATGGTCCAGGCATAGCAGATTGACGGTGAGATGGAATTTTTAGTATAAATCACATGCGCGAACTTTCAAACGCGTTTTTCTCGAAACACCATTTTTCGAAACGGTAACCACGATATTTCAGAAACTATTGCACCGATCTTGTTCAAATTTATACAGCATCTTTAATATGTTATAAGCCAGCGATTGAACTAGAATTATCATGATTGCTTCGATAGTTTTTTTCGTACGAGCGAAAAACTTAAGAAAAAATGAGTAAAAAATAGAATGTAATTTTCAAAAGTGTATAAAAATGTCAATTTTTGTAATTTAAAATTCACTCTAGTTCAATCGCTAGTCTTGAATATAAAGATTAAAATGCCGTTTGGTTTTTTGATTTCAGATAAGCAGAACAGCCGCAATCTTGGTTACCGTCAAGCACCTCTTCTACTTGATGTCTTCCTGTCGGCCACTATAGCTGCTATTCTATTATATATTTTGACTTTAAAAAATTTGTAAAGCTCATTTAAATGTTGATAAAGATTATGCAAAAACAATGAGATTGATTATTTCGATGCTTTGCCCGTAAAAAATTGTTGAAAAAGCCATAAAAAAACAGCCGAGAAACTAGAGGACCCCCTTAAGCGCTGTTCATATTTTATGACCATCAAATACGATACTATTTGCAACATTTTATTCTTTTCCGCGATAGATAAGCTGGGTTATCTGTACCCGTGTGCCGCTGCGTCCGGTTATTCTCTAAGACTGAGTTGAGAAATGCAAAATGTGTTCCTACAGCCAGAATTTACTTCTGTTCGCTGCTTTGATAATCCGTGGCTCACCAATTTTTGGAACAATTATTGGTGAGAGAAAGAATTGAGAAATTCAAAAAATAGTTGCCCGTTTGTTACTCAAGACCATAATTTTATCACGATACGATTGACTTTTAAATAAAGCCGTCAAATGAAACCGTAGATATGACAAAGTTTTTGTAAAAACCCGCAGAATTACCGGACGACTACGATCGTACGTCACCATGGAGTGAACTGACTGAGCTCGGTGTTGGAAATCTCACGGAAACAGATTGTCTTCGCACATGCACTGTCGGGCAATTGCCACGAGTCTGTCTATACACTTTTGTTCTAGAGTTCTATGCGGCGATGGGAACGTGAGTAGCCGTGATACGATCGAAAGTTCCTTCTTTCTTGTAATTAGTACGTCAACTTTTGCTCGCTCGTTTTAATCGGTCCTCTCAATGCAGCGCCTGCAGAAATTGTAGCGACGGTGTCTTGGAGGACTGTTATCTGCCGCAGTGCATCCCAGCCGATGGAGTTCAGCGAGGAATGATGTCCGTCAACCGGCAGCTTCCCGGACCCCCGATTAACGTCTGCAAAAATGACCTAATCGTAGTCAATGTAAAAAACCAAATGGCGGGTACGGGAGCTTCAATCCACTGGCATGGACTTCCGATGACGAGGAATCCGTGGATGGACGGAGTTCCTTACGTAACCCAGTGTCCGATCGGAGAATCGACTTTTAGCTACGTATTTCCAGCTGAAGTCAGTGCAAGTTTTCGAACGTCTTTTTGTCCTTCGCGTGGATTTTAAATAGAGTCCTGAATTTTTGTCTCCGCAGGTAGCTGGCACGTATTTCTGGCACTCTCATTCTGGACTGCACAGAACTCACGGGCATTACGGCGCGTTAGTTATTCGCGAACCGCGTGTTGACGAACCCTGGTCCAATGATATCTACGACTTTGACCTGCCCGAGCATACGATTGTACTTTCCGATTGGATGCACGAAACCGCAGAAATGTTTTACCCCGGTCTACCCAGCAGAGAACCAGGAATTGAACCAACTACTGTGTTGGTTAACGGTTTTGGATGGTACCTCAATGCAACTACGAACGCAGATTCTGTCAACTCGTCATTTCCTCTGGCAACTTTTCACGTATCAAGGAATTCGAGCTACAGGTTTGTGGCACATCGTTTTATAATCCAACATTGTTCTTGACGACCATATTTGATACTCGGCCTTCTGGTAGATTCCGGATTATTAACTCAGTCAGCCATGTGTGTGGGTACCAAATTCAAATTCAGAATCATAATTTGACTCTGATCGCCACTGACGGGACGCCTATCGTGCTGATCACTGTTGATACCATCGTCTGTTACCCTGGTGAAAGATACGATTTCGTGATCAACACGAGTAACACTTCGCTTGATGAGGATGGATTCTGGATATACATTACTGGCTTGGGAAGATGCAAGGATTTTGGCATCATTCAGTACGCCATTCTATCCTATGGCACAAATAACACAGAATTAGGTCTCTACCTGCTTTATAATACAACATTCAGCCAATTTCCGAGTACTTTATTCGTACTTGCAAACTTGTCTTTCCTATGAAATCTTCCTTATTCGTAAGAAATTACCGTGTTTCAGTATCAATACCGTTTTACAGTGCCCTTTACTTAACCAATGACTTTTTCAAACTACAGGGATTATTCCAAACATAACTCGACCAACACCAGACGACCCTCTGAACATCACGACGGTCTTGAATTATCCGAATACGACGTGTGGTGAGAGCTCGGACTATCTCTGCATCACCGATCTGAGATCAATTGGGAACGATACAGAGGCAGGGAACTCAAGTATTTGGACGGCAGAACCAGATGTCCGACTCGTTGTTCCAGTTGGTTTTCACTATTTTGACATTGACGATTTTCACCGAAAGGGAAGTTACGAAAAATATGAAAGTGAGAACTGCAAACTTATTTTTCAATCCATTATTACCGCATAACAACTAAAAAACTCGAATTTGTCTAGACCTATACGACAGCCGTATTCGAGCGAGCATAATGAGCAATTTAACTTTCACGTTTCCTTCGAGTCCAATCACATTCAAGGATAAACCCGATGACGCATTCTGCAACACTACCGATTTACCAGCCACGTGCCAAAATGTTAGTAGCAGTACGGCCGCTTCTTACTGCCAGTGTCCCAACGTCGTCATTTTGCAAGAAAACGACATCGTGGAGCTGACTTTGATCGACCAATCCGGCGGTGAGCTTCATTTTTCAAAGAGCAAGTGACTACCGAGTCTGGCTCTGTCATCATCGGTCGACTTCATTCCTAACCGTACGCCTTGATGATGTTACCTTTTAGAGCCGAAAGTTAGCCATCCGTTCCATTTGCACGGCTACTCCTTCTACGTGATGCGCATGGGTCGGAACTACGTAGACGACGGCGAGAATTCGTGGAACCAGACATCCTCTGTTCCACCATTCAAGGACACCGTCAATATACCCAGCGAAGGATTCGTGACTATCCGTTTTCGAGCTGATAATCCGGGGCGGTGGCTGTTCCATTGTCACTTCGAATGGCACCTCTCTACTGGTATGGCAATGGTATTCTGGGTTGAGGGCGATATGTTGCCTCCACCTCCAGGATTCCCGAGATGTGGCGATTTTATCTTGTTCAACTAGTCTGATCAAGGTGTGGATGTCGATTGAACAGAACTGTCAAATTCAGAATATGAATAATTATCTAATATATCTAAATAAATGCATCAAAATCATGTTTATTGTGAGGTTTGTACTTGGACGCATCCGGTTCACAAATCTTTTTTCCGTTTATATGAGCGTCAATCACAGTTGATCTAGCTAAGGCTTACGTTTTAATGTTTCAGGTGCCTATGACTAGATGTTTTAGTCAATAAAAACATATTAGTTTATTACATAGAAATGTCGTATTACGTGTGTAATTGATTATAATGAATAAGTATTCAATAAATTACATTTTCTTCTGGTACGTCTTTGATTTACGCAGTGGTATTAGTCCATTTCGCTATGAATGCAATTGCGGAACGATAACTTTGAAGCCATTTTCAATTATAAGTTGAAATTAAATGCTGTGCTATAAGTTTTTAAATATTTTAGAATTTTACTCGAATGTTATTCCCATTGTTACATCATAATTGACATACACCGTGAGAAGGTTTCACCGCGTCCAAATGATCTCTTCCTGTTGTCATTCTTTAAAAATTGAACATGTGTTTGCACCTGGTGTAACTATTTTCTCTGCTCCCTGTTTTCGTCGAGTGTTTACTTCACGGAGCATCATGTATCTCGACCTACTAATCTATTCATCGGGACTCGATCACTTGTGAAAGCTGAATTTAGCGCTTTTATTTTGGCTCTTATTGGTCTTCTCGCACCTGACATCGATTTTTTATCGGAAACATTATTTGACGTATTAGTCTGAAAGTATAACCGAAATCGGAGATGACGGCGTATCATCAAACATTATTTATGACACTTTCGTTCGGAACCTGTCATAGTTCGTAATTTATTGTAAGTTGCGTTTATCCATGATGAACCATTCCAGCTGATAAAACAACCTCAAAATTGAACGTGTCGTATTCTAACCAACGGAAAGTTTTCGTATAGCAGTATTAAGGTGAAAATATGAAAAAAAATCCAAATTTAAAATTTTCATGGAAAATTCGTACGAAATGGAAAATGGGTAATTTAGTTATAGCACAAAGCACTTAGTTCTGATCTGCGAATCCAGTTGATAAAATAATCTCCACCTTCAATATGTCATATTCTGTATGTCATTAATTTTCAGACTAACAATAAGTGAATTTACTGAAGGAAGCACGACGTTGGTACACGATTGTGATAAAACAAACTCACTAGAAATTTTGCTTGAACGAAGCGCGGCGTGTTTCCGTTATGTCACGTATTCACATACATGTATAAGTTGTCTATTTTAATGTGAGTTTAAGGTGAAATTGTAGTCGATTTTTCAGCGAAGATATTCAACGAAATTTTTATTAAAATTAATGCAACTAATTAATGTTCAAGGGTACTTGATTGACTGACTTATTCCGTTGAATATTTTTGGTTCATTCAAGCTTGGCAAATGTATATTTAAAATATATTTCATTTTTATTTACATTATATAAATATTTAATATTTATTCAAAATAAAAGCATTTCTACCCTTATTTCATCAGTTTTATTAAACGTTTCGATTGACATCATTACGAATATTTTTAATGTTCGTTCTTTGGGAAATGACAAACTTTCGAAAAAGGTGAGACTATTTTTTCAAAGTGAAATTAGGGAGTCTTACGAGCTTTTTCATAAACTGATAAAATGAGAAAAGAAATGAAGCTTAAAATCAATACGTAGAAGCATAGCTGCACATTATAATATTTTTGGAATTCAATTCATTTTGTTTCCGACGTTTTCAGCAGGGGAAAATTTTCATTGTTTGCATGTGTGTACATAGATGTGAAACGAAATAATTTATTGTAAATTGTATTCGTTGAAACGTGTATGTCAACGGAAAAAGTGACAAAAAGTTATTTAATCTTCCCCTTTCGCTTGAGATAGTCTTGTCGCAAATGTCAACTTTTTCAGTTATGTAAACACACAAATTTTGCAGAATGACAGTTTATGCCTTATGACAGATTTCCTCCATCTGCGTAAACAACAGCGTGAATCTCTTATGTATGCTCAAGAGGCATGCAGATACAGTCTGCTCTCATAATAGTGCCGGCGTTGGAAAAGTAGGGGAGTATTTTTCTTGCAGCCCAGGTACCCCCACCACTGACGCGCGTTCATGCCATCGGAATGCTCGTCGCTCTCTCGTAATAGTGCCGCCGCACCGGGTAAACTCTGACTACTCGTGTATATTAATATTCGTTTTCCATATCATATAAAAATGGATTATTTCGATGTACTAAATTCAATTTCTTTTTCTAAATTTCGTTATTTTAGGAGAACCTTTCACACGTATTCCCATCTATTCCAAAAAATGTGTAAAAAATACACACTGATATAGTAAAATCATCAAACGTATATGATCTCTATTTCTTTGAATAAAATCGATTATTATTTTAACGATAATAATCGAAATTTGTGTAATTTTTTTAAATGATATTATTACTATATTATGAATTTTGTGACGATATAACATTAAGAAAATAATGATTATAATTTGAATTTAAAGCAGAGAATTATACGCTATTTCATTGAGCCAGCGTTTGGGACTATTCAGGGAGACGCATATGAAACCCGAAGTGAGCCCGTGGTGGGGGTCACGTTCGTGCGAGAATAAGGGGAAGCGGCACTATTACGGGAGCGGACTTTATGTATAAAAGCACATAACGCTGAGTAGGTCCGGTCTGTACGAGTAAATTGTAATAGCTGTTTTAAGCGAACCAGTCGGAACACTGAAAATGCGTGTGACAGACAGGACTGTGCTTTTAATCGCAGCGTTAACAATCGCTGTGCCTGTCATAGGCACAGTAATCGGTAAGACAAATAACTGAAGTAAAAATAATTGCTCGCGAATCCATTGATAACTTCCCTTTTCATTCCAACAACCACGATGTAAGTGCAAAAAATTTTCCTTGTTTTCCCACAGAATTACCGACGGATTACAATCGATCTTCACCATGGACTGAGCTGATCGAACTAGGTGTCGCAAATTACACTGAAACGGACTGTGCTCGGACCTGCGTTGCCGGGGAATTACCGCGAGTGTGTCTTTTCACATTCGTTATGGAGTTCTACGCAGCAATGGGGACGTAAGCAGCCTCGCACATATCAAACATTATCACTTTTGTCAAAGGAAACAAGCTGATACTGTTTCGATCACGATTGACCTGCATCACAATAACACGCTCATTATTACCTACTTGTTTGTTCGACTGCAGAGCCTGCGGGAATTGCTCCAATGGTGTTCTGGAGGATTGTTACCGGTCGCAGTGCATCCCAGCCGATGGAACCGAGCGAGAAGTGATGTCCATAAACCGCAAGATCCCTGGACCAGCGATTCACGTCTGTAAAAATGACCTGATCGTGGTCAACGTGATGAACAGAATGGCCGGCGCGGACGTCACCCTCCACTGGCACGGCTTCCGGCAGAAGCACAGTCAGTGGATGGACGGGGTTCCTTACGTAACCCAATGTCCCGTCGGAGGCACGAGTTTCAGATACATATTCCCAGCGGAGGTCAGTAAGAGGCATTAAAATTTCTTTCAATTGGTGCGGCGTGGAAGTGTAAGCTCTACAGTGTGAACTCTGGTAAGTGAATCCTAAATCTTCTTTCCGCAGGATGACGGCACGTTTTTCTATCACGGCCACGTAGGCACGCACAGGACTAACGGGCATTACGGTGCGTTAGTTGTTCACGCACCGAAATCCGAAGAGCCCTGGTCGGAAAATCTTTACTCGTATGATTCCGTGAATCACACAATCGTGTCTTCCGATTGGATGCACGAAACTGCAGAGATGTTCTTTCCCGGTCTGCCGAGCAGACAGCCCGGAATCACACCTACCACTATTTTAATCAACGGATTGGGAAGATACTACGACGGTGAGGCAGACGTAGACCTCGTGAACGCTTCAATTCCATTGGCAACTTTTCATGTCCAGAACAACTTCCGATACAGGTAAGCAAGGTTCCATCGTATCCACCGCCCTTGTTTTTAATGGGGAATACCTTACTCATAATTCTTCCATTTTGTAGGTTCCGCATCATCAACGCTAACAGTCACGTTTGCCCGTTCGTTACTCAGGTACAAAATCACTCCTTAATGTTGATAGCCACCGACGGCAAGCCGATTGAACCGGTCACAGTTGATTCCCTCATACACTATCCTGGTGAACGATACGACTTTGTGCTGATACCACTTGTAAACGTTACGGAAAGAGATGCGTTCTGGATACACTTTCGCGCTCTAGGGTCGTGCGAATCTATTAAGCTGGATCAGTACGGCGTTCTCTCGTATGACACCACTGACGACGAGTTAGGTAATAGCTTGTCAGAGTTTGGTTTCGACTCATCATATTTACCTCAATATGCTACATGTCGTATTGTTACGTGCGAATTGTGTGTTGTTATAACGTATAATATAACGATATATTGAAATTGCAGGAATACTGCCAACGCGAAGTCGACCAACTGTATCGAATCCTCTGCCGATGGGGATAGTCGTTAATCACCCAAACACGACATGTGGCGCAAATGCGAGTCACCTTTGCGTCACTGATTTCAGATCCGTCGGGTACGACGATGCCGATGAAGTTAGAAGAATTTTGACGGCAAAGCCAGACGTCAATTTGATCATCCCGTTTGGTTTTCATTCTTTTGATGTCGATACGTTCCACGAAGATGGAAGTTACCATCCATTCATGAGTGAGAAACTTGAACTTCATATTTGATAAGAATAGTTTGTTCGCATTTGTAGAACCAACTCTAGATATTATGTTATCCAGATCGCGGAGGAGAGAATATTTTATCGGCCTGGATGAACAATATATCTTTCACGTTTCCGAGCAGTCCAATTCTATCGTCGTACAATTCTTACAAGTCTCATGGCGGCTACTGTGACAAAGACAACTTGCCAGCCAATTGTCTGGGGAACGATGACAATGCCACGTTCACTCCTTACTGTGAATGTACCCAAGTTGTAGTTCTGCAACAAAATGACATCGTTCAGATGACTCTTATAGACAACGCCGGTGAGTTAGTCTACCTGAAACCAAAATGTTCCAGCGCGTTGTCTGACCTCGTTATAACGTAGCATCAACCGCACTCACACTCCTCGTCCTCGTGTTTCAGGAATCTCTAGTCTCAATCATCCGATACATTTGCACGGTTTTTCTTTCTACGTGATGCATATACATCAAAACTTGACGAGAGACCAAATGTTCACTGTAAGTGAGGTGGAAGAATTCCTCAGTACATGGGAGTTCGAAGAATCTGACGAAGCTTCGTCGACGAATATGACTGTGCCACCACTAAAAGACACCATCAGCGTACCCAGCAATGGATTTGTCATCGTGCGATTTAAGGCTGACAATCCTGGATCTTGGTTGATGCATTGTCACTTTGAGTGGCACATGTCCGTGGGCATGATGATGGTCTTCAAAGT
This sequence comes from Neodiprion fabricii, assembly GCF_021155785.1. Taxonomy (NCBI): domain Eukaryota; kingdom Metazoa; phylum Arthropoda; class Insecta; order Hymenoptera; family Diprionidae; genus Neodiprion; species Neodiprion fabricii. Next base: position 35,943,192 of record NC_060239.1, on the reverse strand, counting down.
CGAGGGAACGGTTTCTTCACGGCCTCCAGGCTTTCCGGAATGCGGCAATTTTGATCTGTTGGACGAAAGCACCGCAGCTGCGGTACGTATAACAAAAGTCATATGTAGAAGTATGAATGAAAACGGATGAAATCGGTGCAATGAAAAATAATCACTGGTATGATAGATAAAAGATGGGTGGTGAAATATTGACGGAATTTATAAATAAAAATACAATATTCAGTAGGTCCAACCGAATAAATGCATAAATCGAAAGCCAAAAATTCGAAGTTCAACTGCTCCCAATCATGGAAAGATGACTGGTGTGTAAGCAAAAAAAAAGAGCACACGGACAGGTTCATTTTGAAATACTACACCACATAACGAAAATGTTACGAGAAAATGGGAGTCGACGACCGCTCGGTGCTGGATGAAACAACACGGAATTTCTCATACACAATCGTTATACATATTTATGAAAGCAAGATCACCAAAAACCGAAATAAGGACAAAACTTATATTAATATGTATTGTCCGAGGAATTAGCAATAAAAACGGCGGCATAATAAATTCTGTTCTATTTTCATTAGTTTCTTTTACCCTCTTTTACTACTTCTATGATTTTAAAAAAGACGTCCGTTGCAGTTTAATGACGGAAAACGTGATTTTAATAAAAATTGGCGGGGCTGTTCTTTTGAGAATGTGAAGAAAGTGGAGATTTTCAACATTTTGCAAATATTTTTTTCATTGTCTAAAAAATCCAACTTCGGCGAAGACGTTGGGTGTGGAGTTTTCGAGGAAAAAAGAATTTTAAAATTTTCGATTTTTTAGTTTGTAATTTCGCATCATGTTATTATTATATATACAATCGTTCATCTCGATTACCATAGGATTCATATATTATACAAATGACACAATGACATACAATTCTAGTGCTATATCCTGTAATACATGCGTACCCACAGGATTTGGGGTTACCTAGAACGAGGATGTGATATAAAATTTCATAAGCAAGTAAGTCGATCGTAGTAAGCCAACACCGAGAAGGATGAGTTGTATATCAACTAAAATAAATTTGTGGTTTGTACTTAACTTGCGCGCGTGTAATTACACACTGATCGTATTTATAATTGTTATCAAATACCAAACTGACGGGGTTTCTCTGGGTAAATTTATAAAAGTAGTATGAGTAAATTTCAGGAGAAGAATAAAAACCGGAAGGATACACCCGTAACCTGACACATGCAAACTCACCAACGTTGCTAACTAATGAAGAAGTTACACGGATATTTCTGCTTCATTCTGAAAAAAAAAATAATAAAATTGAATTTATAGAACAAACGGAGTTAACAGGATTAAAAAATCAGATATATCTGCGGATATTTAGTTCTTTAATTTTTTAGGCACTGATGTCGATTTCCACGCATATTCACCGTAAGGATGGGAATTCCAAATTTTCCACATTAATGGAGGGTTTACCTTGAAAGAGTACCTACAAAAAGTCCTGACCGTAGAAGCCTGCCATTTTTTTACAATGTTTTTCCAATATAACATTAAACAATGTGTATTACATGACGTAGGAATTTTTATTTCAATAAACTTTATCAAATTCTTATCACAGTTCACTTTTAATCCATTGAAAGAAAATAGTACATTACGCAACAAGGGAATAATCGACTTTTATTCACGTACCGCAGGACCCTTATAGAACTTTATTTCCGACTCAACTCTGGCTACATTATTGACTTGATTAGTGGGACATTTTTTGCAGTATTGTGCGTAGAATTTTTCTGCAAATGGATCAGTACCTACGCTGTTGTATCGTACAGCACGCCTGCCACGAATTTAGGAAACCGTTTACCGTTTACGAAAACTTATTTTTTCAACAATCAACGTTTACCGTATCATGCTGATTCTTCATTATCTCATCGATAATTCCAAACTTATTATTCACGTAAGATAATGCAAAACTGTGGATGTTGTACGTGACAGTTAACAACGCAACTTGCAAATCTTTATTTTACTAACGTCGTTTGCTTATCTAATAACCTTCGTTTGATAATTGTACCGCAGGTATTTTTTCAGCTAGACCTCGACCGACGATGGAAAATCCCCTGCCTAGAGTGGCACCTCTCCACTGGAATGGCAATAGTTTTGTAGGTTCAAGAAGAACTTTCACCTGAACTCCCAGGCTTTCTGACACGAGGAAACTTCGACCTGTTGATCTCGGTTGACTGACCAGAATGAAATCGTTATCTGCCGAACTTGACTGCAATTATCACCGTAACAGTAATTATGGAACTAATGGTGAATTGTAAAAAAAATGTATCGTCTCAGAATTTGTACTTATATAGGATTGAACGTGACGATTCGTGCTTGTACTTTCGAAGCACTTATTTTTCTTCTTCCTCCAGCTGGCTATCTTCTGACGGGAATGCGGATGTGCTAAATCTCAAAACACTTCGTGATACACCATCAATTATTCCGTCATGGTTATTTTCAAAGTTCTTTTATCACGTCTACGAATAGCACCTCTATACACTCTGGACAAGGCAGAAGCAAAATGTTCGTCAAAAAGTTACGACCATCGACATATAACGGCGAGAGACATTGAGAATTTGTTTAAAGCCATTTCTGGACATACCTGAGTGCGTGAAAATTTAGGAGTTACGTCTGGATACTCTAGAACGGTTGGAAGCAAGACATTGTATACATTTTTACGACTACCTGAAACTGTTGGAATAAAAAATTAAGACGACAAGTCAAGTATTCTCATAGTAGTTTCATAGTGAATTTATTTAAATCTACGGGTTCACAATATCGACATGCTGAATTCATTATATGCTTAATATCTAACGTGCTAAATATAATATAGGTTCTTAGTTATTTATTACATTGATTGATGAGACATATTTCAAAAGTATTTACCGAGGCTCAACGATATCAAGTCTGGTTTTCTAATTTGAAAAACCGCGTCAGCTAATGGTATGAGTATAAAAAAGAAAAACGATAAAAAGGAGAAAAAACAACTATCAATACTACTGTTTCACGCAAAGTTGTGTTAGGCAATTAACAGAATCATTTCTTACCGTCGATAAAGATTTAGATATATGTATATTTATATTTCTATGCATATGCATACGCATACGAGTATAATGGATAGATATTTATATAAATATAATCATGATATAGCTCGTCAAGATCTGTGTATAATTCTCTCGCCTACGCTCTACACAATCAACAGTCAGCGAATAGATCATAATCCGTAGTATCATTACTCGTAATAATATGAGAATACCAATTATTCATACATACAGCAATGATCAGCCGTCTAGTGAGGATTATATTAACATCTTGCGTTCTGCCCTCCGCTAAGCGTTAGATCAAGTCTCTGAATAATGCGTTACTTCGAGGCCAAAAACATGATCAGTCTGAAAACAATTCAACAGTAAACACGTGAGTATCGTCGTTGTTCGTATGTGATTATTTTTGACGTTTTTTTTTTTTGGTCCCGCCATCCGTGTTAATCGAAAGAAACAAATATATCCTGGTGAACTTAGCAACATTCTATACGGAATTTTTTTCAAAACTCGAAGTGAGCCAGAGCGATCAGCTGACCAACGGCCGCCATATTGTTCCCAGTAATTACCGGTCTTGCTTTAATATTACACAAAGGGATAGCTCACGATGCTGGTTTAAAATCGAAAACTATCAAATAGCAAAAAAACGTAGAAGAAGAATTACCGTGGAATGTGAACGTACCGAAAGTTGATAGCCTTTGCAGCTAGAAGTCTGTTGCACTCGGCGGTGTCAGGGAGAGGTAAAGGTAGATACGGACTCTCGTTGTCCTGTTCGGTAAAATCGAATCTGTGTATTCTCGGCTGTACTTTCATGTCGCCGAACGGTCCTTTGAGGATGAGATAGTGTAACGGCAAAGGATACGTTGTTTTCGTTTTCAGTATTAACTTGAAACAGAAAACAGGCGTTCAAAAATTTCTCGTAGCTAAGCGCTTAGTCAGCAGCCTTGGATTGTCACATCCAAGTCTGTGATAATATTAATATGGATTGCTCTGTAGGCTGACGACACAAACCTGATAAGTCATGTCACGTTCTGAACTTTGTGTCGGATCACGTTGGCTGTTGTTGATCCTGGCCTTGACCACCCATTGGTTGTTGAACGCGGTGAATCTCGATGTTTCGTAAAACAATTTATGGACAAACTCGTCGGTTCGGTACGGCTTCATTTGCAGATCTTTGAAGCAACGAAAAACAATGTGATGATACGAGTCATCTGCATTTCTAATAGCTCTAACCACGTGATTGATTTCCATGCCGATGGTAAAAATTTTCTACTCTTTCCTGTTACTTCGTTTCTGTGTTTTGAGAGTCGGGATGGAAAAAGAGTAACGAATCGATTATTATCGTTCTTTCAAAAAATCCACTGCATTCAAATACGTAAATAGTAGCCTACTTCGTATTATAACTCGAAATGAATCTAATCATACCGTACATCTCTTTTCACTCATCACTTTTTCCAATCCGTTCCCTGGAAAAAGAGAAATAGACAAACCGTTAAATGTGATCTTTTCGTAGGAGAGTAGATCGAAGACGCTGTCATAGAGTCGACGTTCCTCAAGGGTTCTGGCATCGATGTCTCGAAGTGCCTCCATCACGTCGGCCCCTGTACGATGCGGATGGACGCAGTGGGTCTCGTGCTCGGCTCCTTCGTGGCTTGGACCCCGCCATGGACATCCGATTCGACTGTACTTGCAGCTGGATATTCTGGAACCGCGTTAAAGGGGGCTTCAAATCAGAGTGTCGACGGATCAATCGTTACGAGCCTTCTCTCGACTGATTAATTCCGCTTGATGCGGGGGATGTGAAATGGTGTTTCCTGAAACTTCGTCGAGGAGTTACCTTTCCTCGCACATCGTTTCCTCGTGCCGTTCCAAAGAATTCCTCGGGAATTCCTTGGCGCAGTATTGACACTCGGCCGGAAGTTCAGACACTGCTTTTTCAACGGCAAGATTCCTCGATGCTGACGTTTTGCTGATTTCAATCCGACAATTCGGACAAGTGGCGAGCTCATCGCGAAGCCTAGCGTCGGCCAGGACGTGCGTGAAGCATCCGGCGCACATCAAATGTCCGTTGGTGCACTGCAATCACCATTGCAGAAAAATCAGTATGGAAACTCGGGAAATCCTTATGGCGAATTATTCACTTCGCATAGATTACGCAACTCATGTAGTATATTGTATATTATCATCAAGCAAATATACCGCGGTAATCAGCGAGGTTCAAACGGCAATTACTATGAAATTTTTGCTCAATCAGTTAGACGTAATATGTTCATTCCCTTTTTCCGTTGTTTTCTATTGAGATTTTTGTCGAAAGTCAGTGATCTACGAATATTCTGCTGTTTCGGAAAATCAAGTGTTTATTATACGCTATAATCGAACTTGATTGTGTATTTAAGTGAATATTGCAATATGAAAATTGTAAATGCAAAGTATTCTACAAATGATATGTAAAGTCAAGAAAGAACGAGTTGTCAGAACTTTATAGTCACTTCTTCGTTCATCATCGTCACTTGGCATACGTGCACGTGAATATTTATAAATACGTACACATATAAATACTCATGTGGCAAGTAAACCAGTTAATGGGAAGGAATTTTGAGTTATATCACATTTCCCGGGAGAATAGAATGAGAGTTGTAAAAATGGGAGAATATTTGTTATTGTTTTTTTATCGACTTGGGACAAGGCATTAAGTATAATTAACTTGTAAAACAATGTGTTTGTGATACACTGAAGCTGTTTTATATCACCGCACATGCTAAAAACAATTCTTATAACTTATAAATATGCAATCTAATGCGTTGTTACCATTATTTTGATGTTCTATAACCTGAAACACAAAATCGGACGTAGAGTATTAATTATTGACGAATTCTCAATTTTGTTCACAGGTATAAATATATTGGAAAAAAGATAGGCACATTAAATATTGAATGTGTGATCATACGTCACATAGAAATGGCCTTACTGTTATATATTCACGAAAATGATAATAAATAAAGGATTTTTTTTTCTTTTGTCCTCTATATTTCCCTCTCGCTAAAGATGAATCCTAGTATGAAAGGCAAACCACTATTATGCGTGTATGATGAATATTATTGAACTATCGATGTATACGTATATATTATGCACGTATAATTCACACGTACATGATAATTAATTGGGAATAGGAAAGGGATAACACATAAGAGGTGGTAGCATTCAAAATAACTAATTTGAAAAATTAACTATCGTTAACTCATCTCTTTATTTTATTCTATAACCTTTTCGAGCTACATTTCATACAAAAATTTGACGATAGATCAATATTGTTTTGCTTCTGCAGATCAATCATCGATTAATTCCAAGTTTGGCACATATAATTGTCGCCTGTCGACTATAAAGTTAAGTTGCGCTAAATTAGTATCATCTCTAGTTTATGTACAATAACAATCATAGGTACATTAAGCGGTATTAATTTATTACATGTCATAACAGCACACTACAAAAGTTAAAGTGGCGTTGGTATATTGCACTATTAATATTAGTCGGTTCTTTTTTTTCTAAATCGTCTTTCTAAAACCCTTTGCAACTTCTAATTATGCGTATGTACTCAATATAATTCATGAAATCAAGTGACAAAATTGTCCCTGCATGTGAACAAATGAAATTGAGTCGTTCGTGATGTGTACACTTATTTTATCCGGTGATTCGTACGTGATGGAAACATGTCTATCAGAACTACGTGATTTAACAATGAAACGTGAAAAATACGAATCTGCGTAATGCCAGCTATATTTTTTCTGTACATTATGCATATTGTAATGTGTACACTTTTTGTATGGTTTTGTTTGCGTAAATTATTTATTTATATAAAATGAAGAAGGCTCCGAAATAAATTCGACATTTATATACCTACGATACACAGGTGATGTATAAACATATGTACATATTTCTCTTTGTCTTATGCGAGACGACTTTAACGGGGATTTTCTTTATTCCATTTTGAAAACTAATTATAGAAACGTGAATTTAGGCAATATATATAACAGGATTTTCTACCCAGAACCTACTGTACATATGGTTCCTTTACTCCGTTAAATCTGCGAATCGATTATTTTTTCATATACCTAAACGAAATTGTACGCGAGTAGGTCAGCATTTTACACAACGTCCGTGTTGTACAAGAAATTGGAGTAAGAAATAATAAGCAGAAAGAAATATAAATAAATAGCATAAAAAATCTCGGTTCATTGGGAAAGTAAGAGGGAAGAAAAGAAACGAACTTGCGACGACTGATTCTTTTTTACAAAATGTTGGTATAACGGGACCTAAGCCAGCTGCTCGTTAAAAACTACTCCAATACTCGACCTTTGAGATCCTTTTCTAATCTTCCTAACCGTTTCATTAACAATCAGGTTTCATCGCGACAGAAGAAGTTCTGTTTACCAAATATACACAGAGACTACGACCCTGTAACAAGAATTCCTTCCAACCCGTCGAAGCATGTAAAATTGTTGAAGAGGGTAATCGTTACAGGACAACGCTCGTCTACATGTACACAAGTTATTTGACTTATCTTAGGTCGCCCGAATTCCTTCCTGTACTCATTTTCTTTGCACGTAACAGGAATGTATTGTACACTGGCGATAAGATAGCGAGGCAGCAAATGGGCATTTTGCTTTTCATTGGTATTTGTTCGTACGGTCATACCTGTATGCATCTGCACCGTAATCGTCCCTAAAATAGCCATGGAAAAGCAAAAAGAAATTAACGTTTGTCAATATCACCGAAATGAGTATCTATTAATCAAACCGGAAGTGAGAGAAGACCGAAATACAGAGGAAGAAGATGAAAAAACAAAAATAAAAGAAAATGATTTCAGTAAATAAAAATAATCACGAAGTCAACGAACGCAATGATAACAGAAATTCTCTGTCTCGTGTGTGTAAATACAAATCAGGCAAAGATAATCTTTGCACTATTTATCTTGACCTAACAACTTCTGCAGGCTAGACGTGGAATACATATTATCTCGGTTGCTGCTCGTTTGGAGTACGAACAATTATGATATCGCCAGTCGCGACTGTTTATATAAGCAATAAAACCAGATAGAGACAGTTGTTAATAGTTTGAACCACTAAACGAAGTCGTCTCAATTCGTATCAATATAAATTATACTTTGAACTATATATATATATATATATATATATATGTTGAACGTTGCCAATGACGCGTCTGGCTCCGAATGGTGCAACGATTGCAATCCAACGAACAAAAGATGATAAGCACTGATTATGAGAAAGAGAAAAGAAGCAAGCATCGAAATCGAATGGACGGAAAATGGCGTCGCGTGACATGAACGATTTAATTACATCATAAATTCTCCCTGTACCATATATCTTCGTGCGTGATTGCAGAGGGAACCGATAACTGATAAGAAGGAGTATATTTAAAATAAACAAAGAAAATAAAGGCGATAACTCATTCGTATTTAAATACAAAAACTTGAGATTAACGATTTTATCCATACAAGGGAGAGAAACGACAGACTACCGCCAAAGATGCGATGATGGAACGATTAGATGTAAATAAAAATATTACTGCGTAGAAGCCGCGGAAGTTAAGGTAAGCTCTCAAGGTTGCGTAACGGTTTTCACGCTGCAGTGAACGTACCTATATGTGTGGCTGCAGTTTATATATAAGAAAGCTGCGCTATTGTTGCATAATTGTACGTACAAACGTACCTATGTACGTATACATATAGAGTAGATTGGCCCGCGGCACGATTTCGTTCGTCGAATAGTCACGAGGCTGAGGTTGGCAACGGAATTCTAACGATGCTTAAAAATTGGGTAAAAAAATCGTCCATGTTTCGCAACGTTACGATTGTGTAACGATGTTCGATGAACCGTATGAATAAAGCGAAATAGTCGACTGATATATTCTCATGACTCAATCCATCGGTAGTTGTAAAATTTTAAAGTAAATCCATGTTTTCCCCTCAATTTTTCGTTACGTTAAACGTTGCAGCCAACTTCAGCCCCGTTGTTCAATTGTTTTCGATACCTACGTTCCTCCGTTGAAAGCATTATTACATAGACTTACGGATATGAAAGAGGGTCAAACTCCGATTCACGATCAGATACGCAACGTAATATAAGTACCTAGGTGTGTCTCCGGGCTTTGTTGCCGATCGTGAAGAGTCAACTCCGTCTTGACCATTGCCGGTTATTGATTTTTCAAACCCCATGTGTTCACCGTCGATAGGAAGGCGATATTATCGTAGGTGTAGCACTTTCGAGAAGTGGATTCTGGGTGAATTATCTAACACGCAAGAATACATGTCGAAACGGTGGTGAAGAAAGAAATGCAGAAAACAGAATATTATCAATCTATTCTTTTTTTATTATTTCTTTTTTCATCCCATTTATCGGAGGTATTTTTTGTTCCTCTGTTAGAAGAATAATGCCAACGTGAACGCCATGCGGGGTAGAAAGTCGTTCATTGATTATGTAGAGAAAGAGAGAGAGAGAGAGAAAAAGAACGTGAATTATTCACCTACCTTGTTTTTGCGCGTTTTTGTATATATAATATATACGTAGTATGTACCAGAGTACGATGCAGCTTTTGAACACAATATACTATTTAGCTCAACAATTATCGAATACACATTCACATTTTACTCACGCACATACACACACGCATACACACAGTACACACGTGCCGTGGATACTTTGAGCATCGTGTCCTCTTTTTTTTTTTAACAATTGATAATTTATTCGATTTTCGGTGCGCTTTCAGGTTAAAGTTTACGATCTGTAAACTATAAGTTATCGTAACTACGGGGATGTCTGCAAATTTTTAGATTGTACGACATACCTATGTAATAAAATCGAGCGTATACTTGCCTGACAATCCTTGCTCCATTTATCTTTTTCTTTTTTCAATTTATTAGTTTATCTATACCTTGTTAGCGTGTAATTTTGTTTTTATAATATCGAAAAATAGACACTACTAGTTCTGCGGAGGGAGGAAAGAATAACAAAGCAAATGATGAAAGAAAATTAGAATACAGGTACTATAGTTGTTGCACAGTTCGTCTGTACGTTATATTTTACTTATAATACTAGGATAAACACCGCTGCGTTTCATCCAGATATTGCATAAGAGGGATAAGAAACAGAAGAAGAAAAATAAGTAAAAGAGATCTCCATTTTGTCCTATTACACGCCTTCTATCACAACCATCCACATGTTACAACATATACATATTCGAGGAGGAGGTTCAGGACTCGACGTTGTAAAAAGATCGCAAGATCGGAGAAAATGAGGACATTTCGTTCAGGAATAAAAAAAAAATCAATACAAAGAAATTCGTCAGCGGGGTGAGAGAGGAAAATTAAAGAACAATCACGCGCGATTTGCCCGTACGAAACGAAACGCGTAACGAGTCTCCGTCGAGACCGTACATGGATATTAATCGAAAACGTGAAATGCGCGTTTGGTGGATGGATGGAGAGGTACGTGACGGAACAGCTGTTCGGGATCGCTGTCGCGTCACGGTGAGCGAAGGAGCAGTCGAGACAAAGAAGAGACGTAGGGAGAGAGAGAGAGAGAGAAGGGATAGGAGGCGCGCGTAAGGGCGAGAGGGACGTACATACCTGGTAAACGGCTGCCCGGGGCAGATCGAGACAGACGGCACAGCAGAGGATGCCGCCCAGCCGATGCTCCAGCTTTTGCTCTGTCTTTCCGTCGCCCCTTGAAAATTTCCTACGCTTTTTATCCGGTTCGAGAAAATCCTCGACCTGTTGTTTCTCGGCCTCGTCGCGTATCGGTGTTGCGGCGGCGACGGCCGCCAGATCCGAAGCGCCGCTGGACGACGCGGCCTCGCTGCTCGGATCGGCCATTTTTGTTGTTTTGATTTTTTGACAACCGTCTGGGTGCCGCCGCGGAGCCTCACCCGCCGCTCTTTTGTCTCCTCTATATCTCTGTATCTCTTTTTATATATCTTTCTATTTTACACCACTCCGATCCTGCCCCGGGCCAATCGACGATAGTTTCCCGGCTCAAAACTCTGCCGTCATCCACCCGATCTATCAAATTCCTTCCTCCTCCTTACTTTGTGTTCTGTCAGATATCTCACACGCGCTGCTGCGTGACACTGACTGCGCGACACACGCCGTCGAATTCCCAGCTCAAGAGGCACGTCGGCCAAGCGGTGAGGCGGGGAGGGGGCGAGGAGGAGGGGCAAATGGCTGGCGGGGGGGGGGGGGGGAGCGGCAAAGGCCAGCATCGGGGGGGGGGGGGGGGGGCTGAACGCGAGTCAGCTGATCGACTCCCGACACTGCGCAGCAGGAGCCGTTGGCCAATCTGGCGAGACCCTCGCAGGCGGCACGTGCGATATTTTTAAAACCCACGCCACGGCTATGATCGTCCTGCTCTGTACGCATCTCCGTTCCTCGATGCAGTTATTTATAAGTGGCTAGATGAATTCTTCTCGGGGTAGCTAAGCGATCATCGTTCGCTATGCAGTTAGAAAATTTTGTCATTCGACCAGGCGGAGATGCGTTTTTTTTTTTTTTTTGTAATCCACCGACTCGACGGCGATACGAGAATTATGTAACCGTTACGATCACTTTGATGTTAGTTTATGTCTTTCTTTTTAATTTCGGAAAAGACAACTGCGGTACACACCGGATATAGTAATATAAGTTACCGCTCGAAATCAGCTGTTTGCTATCTACTTTTGTCATTCGAAATTTCAAAATCGTATACACTTAGACAGGACAAAATTGTTTGTTTCTTTAACATCGATAGTACGTGACAGTAGAGAATCGTTTCGAAAACGCATGTATAAAAATACATTATTGTACTAATATTTATTATATCTCTATATTTCAATATATTCGAATAATTAGAAATTTATGGCGTGACTGATGTCGTTAAATACTCGCGTCTAATTGATACCAATGATAGGAGAAGGTCGTGTATAAGGGACTGATAAAATAAACCGTATATTTAAATTTGAATATGTTCTCACAGGTTTTATTAAGACAATTATCGTTACAACGTTCTTTGTCTTTTATGCGTATATGTTCCTTTGTTTTTATTTTTACGACATGTGAAACGATAAATTGCTTGTTCGGATAAGAGCCTGGGTAATGATAACTTTGCGTAGAGATTTTAATCGGGCTTGAAACTTTTTTCAATTTCAACATCATCGCACGGGAAAATTTGTCAATACGCCTCAAGGCTAGAAGCAGCAAGCGACTGCAGTTATTAACGTTTCTCAATTTCTTAATTTATCACATTATAAATATACTATAACTTTTGATAGTTGTGCCATATTTTATAATTCGATTCAATTATTTCGTAACGCTTACGTATTGGCACGAAAATGTATCCTTTCTTCTTCTTAGAAGTTAAGTATTTCATTTTTACTTGAAAAATACCCAATATCATTAATTTAACGTGTCAATAGATGATTCCGCAAGTTTAAATAGTTTTGACACTTTCATATTAGTTTTTATTAAGCCTAGCATCCCTTCCCTCTGCTTTTCGTTGCAGACACTTCATTAGTTTTACTTTTGCTTTTTCCCTAACTTTTATTTTGATTGACTTAATGGGTAATTACAATATGCCAAATTCGTATAATCAGCCTGACCCTTTCCCGAAATCAAAAACCTGAAGCTTAAATAATTATACATAATTCGTTTCCAAAGTATTAATAATTTGATGATTTCTACAGTCATCAATTCAACAAGTACAAAACGAATTCACGAATTCACAAACACTAATCATTGAATACCAGTATTCAGACACTATTGATATTAAAAAATTTTGATTTCATCTGCGCAAAACAAAATCAAAAAAGTATTTAATTATAATACATCTTTTTATTCTTTATTCCGCACTTTCACTTCTTTAAGTGGAAATGTATTTCATACACCTGTGTATACTTTGTATACGAAAACAATGTCTCTGTGTAACGACAATTATTCATATGGTTTCTCACCTTCTAATTTTATTCTTTTCGCCCGTAATTTTGTCACAGAATTTTGATTGCTATCTATGTCACGCATTATTTATTTATGCTTTTCAGTTACTGATACCGTGACTGATCGTGCCGTTGCCATCGCTTCAAACGGGATCCACTAACGTCTACCGAACTTTTTTTTACTTTTTTCTTTTGTATGTTTTTTTTTCCTATATAAAATGTACAAGAATAATGACAACACCCTTTATGCGCAATATTGAGAAATTATTTTCAAACCGTTAGGGATTTTGTACTGTTCACCTCAATATATCTGGGAATTTGTTACACATTAACTATATAAATAAATAATAGAAATATTGATAATATACGACTGAAATTAATTATTAAATGCATTCTCACTCACATGATATATTTACAATTCGTTGAAACGTCGTTCTCATATGTAGCATATCTCGTTTCATGCAATTATGTATACACTACGTAACTATTGTAACTGGTACACATTATTAATTACGACTTTGATACAATTGAGATAAGAAGTATGTACGTATCTCTCACGCTATATTGATTACACGAACCAAAATCTTTGACAACAATACCTTTCAAATAATACGATAATATAAACAATTAATTGATTAATTATTTTATATCTATATGTATATACACCCAGACATGTAAAGGTATTACCCTAACTTTCGCGAGAGTTTTTATTACTAATTTTTACTTTACATAGGACTTTGTTCAATCAGTAGAATTCAATAAGTAATCGCAGGTTCCAAGTTACGTAGTGCCATCACCTCCCGTATTGCTTTTCCGTATTGGTTTAACTGGTACAGAATCCAGAGCCGATTGGCTTGGTGATTTTCCATTTGTCCCTCCTACAATATTCGATAAACTGTTCATTATTGTCCCTGGCATTATTTGTACAGTGAAAAAGTAGACAAGTCAGCAGGGGACAAAATAAAAAATAAACAAAGACTGCTCTCTCCAATTAAATTTCAATATCGTAATCACGTTGGGTTAATTTATCGACTGAATATTTATATAAATCTATCTGAATAAAGCAAAAAGGCGAGTTCCAGTCTAGAGTCAATGATCTCTTGCGCTCTTGTGATTCTAGTCTGAAACCTTCAAAATACTGACCTTCATCAGACACCTGCCCTAGCAATTTGGTCGCTGATGATTCTCCGACGTCTTTACGACTAAGAACTTTCCCAGTCAAGTTTGCGTCTTGAGCTGTGACACTCGCTGTCAATTTTTGGAGCTTGATAATAGACGCCAACATCGCATCGCTAGAGTTTTGCAACGTGTTGTACCTATTATCCAATTGCTTCAGCTTCTCTTCTAGTTCAAGGTTACCAGCCTTCAACTGTGAATGAAATGTGAAATATCCGTAAGACATGAATAAAAAATTTTTTAAACATTTGAAAATTGCACAATTATTCAATAACAGATATAACATAAATACACTCACGCTCTCGGACAATTTAGCAACCGAGTCTTTCATTGTTGCCACATTTGTTATCCTCGCGCATTCGTTCTCCAACGACGCGATCTTCGTACTGACATTTGCCACTTGCTCCTGTACCGCACCCAACTGTTTCTGTGGACAAGAAAACATGCGTTGAGTTCAAATATTCGTTAATCCATATCTAAAAAACTGAAAAAAAAAAAATCTCTGATTTAGACTTGTTTCCAAAAGCAAGAATTTAAATTTCCAGGCCTGACCCTGAAATTTTTAAATGACTGAATCCGAAATTTTTAGGAATTCACAAGAACATGAAGAAAGAAAAACTCTGCTATAGGTTTTGAATATTCTGACATGCATTTCTCGATGGAATATAAATGAATAATAATTATTATTATTATATCCAGTCTGTATTCTTACCAGGTCTGCCTTCCGATTCTCAGTTGTCCACTTGAGATACTGCGTCGAATTTTCAGCAAGTAGAGTGAGGTTTCTCACCAGCTGAGTAATCTCCGTGCGCATCGATTCAATCTGAGCTTTACTTTCATCAGAAAGTACAGCTTCAGGACGCTGTACGTTGTTAGATAGCGTCGCCAGTGAATTCTGCATCCAAATATAATACAAAGTTAAATTTTAATTAATTCCCCTTGTTATCAATCGTGATATAAAAGTAAAGTATTCCCACATCTTGATGAAAGCGACGTATCAACACAGAAAGTACTTGTATATCCATATTTTTGAAAGAATATAAATATTTTGCACAAAAGGAAAATCTATGGTATCAAACATTCTGCGTGTAAATTATTTACCAACTTTTTGAATAAATATTTATCTCAAGTGTTTTAGTACTGAGCAAACCTCTAACGTTGTTATATTCGCCAATAGATTATTTTGGACATCTTGTATCCTGGTATTGCTTGATTTAAGGGAGACGACAGTATTTTTCAAGTCATTCACTTGGCTACCGATCGTCGCTTGATTGTCCTTGAGAGATTTCAACTCTTCGGGAACGCTGCTGAGTTCTGGCGCAGCCTTTATAGTATTCTGAACATCGTGAAGCCCGTGCTGAAGAGTCGATAGCTGAAATGTCACGAAAGAAGGAAAACAAATTTGGTCACCACAGGTCTTGACGTAGAGATAACAAACACCAAAGACACGTGATTTTATATACCTGAGTCGTGAAATTGGCTATTTGAAGTTTGATGTCGTTCAGATTGGCGAATATGATCGTTTGGTTGTTCTGAAGATCCCTCGACAGCGAATGATACTTCTGGAGGGTATCCGGCACGTTTTCATTGCCAGCTATAACTGAAACACAAACGTACGGCGAAGGTGCAAAAATTAATACAACATTCGCAAACCTCGTGTGCATTGTACGTAAAGAGTTGATAGAACCAGTGAAAAAAATCTGATGCACGAAAATTATTTCAGCAAATATTATACTAAAATATTCGCATTGATTTTGGAATGGGAAGAGAAATAATTTTTCCACGTTACGTATAATTTCTTTTTATGAACCTGCATATCATAAATATCCACTATTCTTCTACTTTTTCTTCTTGACTAATAATAATCACACAAAAAATAAAACCAATTTTCATTATCAATTGTAGCGATAGATATAATACATATATATATAAGATATAACATGAATGTAATCTTACAGAATTTTTTTACTCTTATTAATAGAGTATTCTGACTTTCTACTGAGTACATGAAACTGATCGAGGGATTCATAAATTTTTTATAATGATGATTAAAACCTATTCAACAAAGGCTAAGGAAGCCTCGAAACTACAGAGAAGTACAAAGGAAATGTAGAAAAATAATATACGTGTATATTTCTGTTTTTCGCAAACATTGCATCTAAAAGTCGTACAGCTATAACCCTAGAGAGTTGAACCGGTGAATTGGAAGAGACTCAGGGTGGCAGAAACTGAGATCTGAAGTGACGTCAGAAGAAGAGGAATTTTTCGCTCCGTTTAGATCACGCGTTAGAGGCGTGAAAAAATTGGAGTGAAAAGTAGGCAGCATAGAGATACTGTGAATGCGCTTTTTCCTTCAAAGCTTTCGAGCTTTCGGTATATTAATAATAATAAAAATAATAATTCTTTTAAAATGATCATTTCGTAATTCAGCACTTCGTCACTTCGTCATATTTTTTTTTTCCGAATTCAATTCGGGTGAATCGAATTTCGGGAAACATACCATAATTACAAGAATAATCAATATATCATTATAATATACATCAATAATAACACAGATTTATGATTAATTCAACATATGCTATTCCTACATAATAACAATGACATGAACGAATTCTTTATCAAAATACTTTCCTGCGCAATGTGAAAAATTCACACAATTCACATTCAAACTTTTTATTGCGACTACCGATTACTTGTATAATATATTATTAAGTATAAATTAAGTACAAAAAAATTAATTACGTGGACACAACAAGAGAGGTAAAATAATAATAATAATAACAACAACAACAACAACAACAACAATAATAATAATATTGGACACGCTGTTGATTGATTTACGATCGGTCGAACTGCTTGTAAATAATAGAAGAAGTACGAAGTTCGTCGTTCGTAAAGATTGTCAAAAACTTTCTTAAATTCGCTTTTCTTGTTCTTGACACCTTAATTATTATACCTTGGTCCAATTCCGTACGAAGAGCACTGAGCTGCTGACGAACGTCGATAAACAACCAGATCAACGTTGCTGTGGCGAGTATCGAGGCACATGCCAAAAATGCGCTGCAAGCTCGAAGAAAACCAGGACAACTCCGACTTCTTCGACCTCCTCGACACTTGCGACCCCCCCGAGTCGAGACGCTCCAATATTCGGATCTGTCGTCGCTGCTGTCCGTCAGGAGTTCCTGAATGGAGATAGAAAAAAAAAAAAAAAAAGAAATTGAAATCAATATATTTTTCATAATATAAATTCACGAAGTCAAGTATCGGCACAGTTTTTTTGTTACGGAGAAAAACGTGACTTGACGCTTGAAAAACGGTGAAAAAATTGAAGATTTGTAGTTTCAACGAAATTTTGAAAGACAGTTTTTGAAGATAAAAAAAAAAAAACAAAAAAAAAACGGTTCGAAATTGAGGATTCCGTTTTTTATAAACTGTAATAAATTAATGATGCTTCAGACTCTCTGATTATAGCAATTTCAGTTTATCGATCGTCTGCAATTGATGAAATTATAGTTTACACATAGGTGTAATATGTGTAAGCTATGAAAATTAATAAAATTCCATTTGCCAGTTGAAAAATAATCATATCACGTCTTCGTTTTCAAGCGACCGTTGTCGACGGTAGGTGATCGACAAATCGAAACGATATTAAAAAAGCCAGAAAACAAAGAAATCGTCGGAGAAATAATGGGCTTTAATATCTGCGTGATACCTGAAAATATTGGCCTTTTTTCTATAGATCTGTGCAACATAAATAAATGAACGGTAGGTTGGTTGAGTAAAAATGTAGAAAGTTGAGAAAACGGAAAGGTCAGAACATAGAACTTTCAAAAAGGTGAAAATCTGTCCTACTCAATTTTAAAACATGGAAAGTCGAACTGTAGTAAAAAAAACTTACCCTCTAAATTTGACGGAGTGAAAACCGAGCCGTTCCAGAAAAAGAAGAGTGAGGCATTTCGATACGGAATATTGAAAAAATGTTTTTAATATTAGAGTGCTCTCTAAATTCTATGGAAAATTATTATGTTTTTTTTTTTTTTTTTTTACATAAAATTAGAGAGCATCCAAATTTTCTTAGATAAAATCTCACTCCTCTCGTAACGGCTCGTCTTTAACTCGAAAAAGAGTGACTTGTCGCTCCAAAAAATTGCTGTAGGTACTGTTATTCATTCTTCCAATTCGTTAACACTTTGACTTTGAAAATCCGATATTCCGACCCCTGTATTTTCTGATCCTTCTAGTTTCTCTACATCCTCCCCGTCCGATGACCGTATAAAGAAAGAAACAAACCTTGCTGATTTGTTGCATTACCTGGGAGCTGCGTTTGCCAGAATTTCGTCTTGTGATGGCGTGAGGAGCAGCCAAAGCATCGAGTTCCTTGCGTTTTTTCATTTTTTTCGTCGGTGGTCGAAGTGGCACGGTCACGGCTACGGAGTCCATTTCAAGGAGGACGACACTGTCGCCTTCGGTATTATCCTGGGCACCCACTTTAGACTATTTATGCAACCAACACCCGGTTCTATTCGCAACTATCACCTCCGTCTTTTTCGAGACCAGGAAAAAGTCTGCCGCATTTGCCGCAGTTAAACGTCGGAACAAATTTCGCTGACCACTTTTTTTTTTTTTTTTTTTTTTTTTTTTTTTATTATTGTTTTTTGTTGGTTTTTTTTCTTCTTCTTCTTCTTCCTTTTTTCTTCTTTTTTTTCTCCCGCCGCAAGATCACAGGAAACACGAATATTGCACAACACGAATTCTCAGGTATAGTTCTTCCTTATTCGACGTACACTGTCAAATTTTTTACACATATATTTACGATATTTACATTCCAAGAAATATTCACGTATTTATTCGTTATTGTATATAGGATTTTACGTGATATATGCGAACTTGAATTCTTTTCCCCTATTCTTGACTTCCCGAAAATAATCTATTTATCCTTATCATGATGTGTATACAGTTGGACTGTAACGAATCAAATATTTTCATTCGAATTATATTAAAATCAATGAGGAGTACTAAAAGAAAAAGAAAAAAACAATAGAGAAGTAAATAATTATTGTCGCACAAAATATTATAAGACGAGGATAAAAACTTGGGTGATATTACGTTTCGTTATTGATTATACGATACAACTATTATCGCGTATAAATGGAATAAAATTTTTTTTTTTAAAGTCACCAGTTTTTACCTTTTAATCTACTCCGTTCTCATGAAATATAAATTTCGTATTAGCTTCGTATGATTTAAGGTATAAAACAAGCGAGTTATTATTTTTATCTGTAAGAGATAATTAAATATAACGTGAAACTCTGCAAAAACATGTTTACTTTGGAAACGTATTAATACACAAAGGTGATAATAACTATGGTACGCCGTTTTACAAGCCTTACGTGCTGTGCTATTCGTACATATATACGAATAAACCAGCCTGCATTTTCATATAACAGATAAAATTTTAATTTACGGAAAACTGATTTTATATTTCCATTAGCTATACACTGAGAAAAATTTCATTCGTTACAGTAACTGGAAAAATTGAGTAGAACAGGTATCGTTAAAAAAACTGTTTGAATGTGTTGTAATTACGAAAAACGAGGTACGCCTAACCATTTTGCGCTATCGTCGATCCTTTTTTGGTTATTGCAACGCAAAATCAGTTTGTGAGATTTACTCTACTTTTTTATTTAAATAAGGCTTTAACGTCAATTTATTCTTGCACAAGCGTCAAATTTTCGCAACAGTTGCAAGAAAATATGGCAACAGTGATCGTAATGAGAAAGAATAACAACGGATACTAGAGTTTCCGGTAACAGCTAGAAAACTAATTTTCATTTTCTACCGAGAACTATATTTTTCGGTTGTGATAAAAAATGAAAATAGATAAGGACTGAGCGGTAACCGGAACTAAAAATTTCTCTCAGTGTAGGAAAGAGTATATCCAGTCCGGCCTACAATTTGAACAGTACATATTGTTTGCACTGACTATCGATCTTTGAGATTAAGTTTATTCTACGATCTCTCTTGGTCAGTTTCGATTATTCGATAATTACGCTATGTTTTAAAAATCATAATTATCCAGAATCGTCCTGAAGTAAGCTCAGAATCACGCAAGTTTTGTGAATACATCGTTTTGAGTAAAAAATATTTATCATCGTTCCATTACACGATCGGAATTACAACGCGTCGTTATCGTCTGACAATTTTGCTATTCACTTAAATTCGCCGATATTGGCCGGGTTGCAGGTTTCGACAAAAGTCGATGCGTATATATACACATGCAGAATACCACGTGATATCCGCAAATTAATATTCAATAATACATCCCGACACACTTAAACAAACAAAAGAAATTCCAAAAAAGTATAACGTATCCCACGATCCGTGCAGATGATCCAAATTAATCATGCGGCAAAATAACGCGTAATGATAAGAAGGAAATCAAATGAATAGCAAAAAAAAAAAAAACTAGGTCAAAATTTTATTCTTACATTTGAGTTGCTTATACGTCTGAAATATTACATACTTCGTGCATGTTAATCGTTATTTCATCCTGCAGCCTGCACACCCGTACATTAATCGATCAACAAACGTGTTCTAAATTCCCTGTGTATGTATTCTTCAACATTTGCACACACACACACACCTCAATTTTCCCTCAAAGTTCTCGAGCAGGATCGTGTCAATTTTTCAGCAGTCTGATGTACATTAATATTCGTCGTATGTATAGTCGTGGAGATCGATAGATCGGGAGGTGCGATACAATAGACGAAAATATGAACCACGCCTGTAATAATGTACTGGGATCAACGTCGTCTGTACGTTACCGATAGACTATCGCCAATTTATCAGGAACTTTTAATCTAGCCCGCAAACGAGGTTTATCGCTCGTGCTGTGGAAAAAAAAAAAAAAAAAACCGCAACAAAGTTTAATAAAAAAAGATAAACTCAAGCCAAGTCAAGTACGCCTCAAAATTAATCACATGGAAAGATTAAATGCTGAAAAAACTGCAACGTACTAATAAAGCTATGGTTTACAATAACTGTAACAACTGCAAGTTATTATACATAACGAAACATTTTTCTCCCTCGTGAAAAATAATCGAAACGTTTTTGTAACGCGATTTTATTGATTTTTTTTTTTGCTATTTATTTAAACCGTGAGATTCGGAAAACCGATGTTTACGGATCAATTTAGCGCTTGAGGGAATCGAGATACGTCGATAGATCGATAGATCGGATCGATCGATAAGCCGGGGCAATCACAACGACGCACTGTGGTTATAGATCCCGAGTTTATGCACCGATCGGTAACATTACGTCATAATTCGATGCGGTGCAGATTTTCAATAGCAAATTTACAATATTATCTCGATACGCATGCAGGTAGTTTATAATATTTTCGAGCTTTATTCAGCGAGCTCTCGCGCGATACTGCATGAATATTGTAAAGTGTATCGAGCAAAGCGGTCGAGAGCTCTTATCAATCGTTGTGAAGCGACGAGTTGAAGTCGGTATGGGAGAAGAAGATAGACGGTCGCAGCCTTGCTCGAAACAGATATAACGCAATGTCAGATATCGATATAGGTATACGTGACACGTTAAACTCGGAACTGGCACAGGTAGGTAGGTGTACAATAATTAAAGGCCGCGACAAACTGCCAGCTTCGCGGCGGCGTAAAAACCGCGACGAGCTAAACGTTGTTCAAACAAAAATGCCGAGGAAAAAAAAGAAGAAGAAGAAGAATGCGAGATGGAAGAGAAAAGACAAAATTTAAACGAAACGAACAACTATTAAATACTCTATTATTTGACAAATTGGATAATTTTTAATACATGATTACGATTAGTTTTCAGTCCCGCTGTAAAATTATTTTTTGAAAACTGTGCGAAAAATTTTTTTGCAATTCAACCATGAAACAGTTCGGTTTGTTCGTGATCAGAGATTGATTGATAACATTTTTATTGAAATAATGAAATTATTGTTCTTTTCGGGATCTCTGATTCGGTTGAGAAATGAGCGATTCGTGCGTGATATCGAATTTTATATTTTGGATATTAAGAAAAAAAAAACCTTTCGCAGATTTCAAACGAAAGTAAACTCAACTCGAATAAGTATAATCGTTAGATCTCGTAAGATTTTCAAACTGATATCACACGAAGAAAAACGATTCAAATACAACTACTCGTTTGTTATACTAAAGTATATTTTATCAGTACAAAGTTAATCCATCTGCTTCCGCAATATGTGTGTTGAAATCTCGATTACACGTTTCGACCATCGTTATGAATGATTGTTTGCTGAAAATCCCCGCCAATATTTGCGAACTTGGTCTTTAATGTAAATGGCAATGAGACCTATAGCTAATAAATTGTCACCGCCACGCCTAACGTTCATTGATTTACTCCATACAAGCATAGATCGATATAGATTTAAGTATAAGATGATGTGAACGAACGAGGTTAAATTTCTCTTCGGAAAATGCGACGATCGCGAATGAGAGACCCAATTTTGTACAAAATTTTTCAACTAAACGGGTTGAAAGAAAATAAAAATTAACCGAACGTCAAATTTTTTCGAATCAATTTATATGAAGAAAAATCGAAGATGAAAATGAAGTTCGAAGACTGAATTTTAAATGCTTCAGACGTGGCTTCGGGATGAGCAGAGGAACATACGATGAGTACGAAACAAGAGTAAATATGTGATGCTGATGACGTATATCTATATGTATATACATACGTTACTCACGCTGATATAATACAGGGTACCGAGAACCGTAGAAGAGCAGTAACGAGGTGAGTCACGTCAAACAAAGAGTAAGTTAGTTAAAAAGTTTTTTATTTTTCACTTTTTTTCCATTTATCTCGGTTCAACATACTTCCCATTATTTGCATGAAAAAGAAAATTATTTCGGTCGAGTGCGTATAACTTACTTTTATTTCACTTAATTTTGTCAATATACCTAATAAATTCGTTTCGTTCGTACTCTCCAGCTCTTGGCACGTCAAAATTTCAGCAAAATAATAACGATGTCGAAACATAATTCTGCTCCGCGTATTAACTACGATGTTGCACGAGTTTATGCATCGATGCACAACAACGATAATAACTCGACACGTTTTTCTTATGTTGATATGTATTACCTTGTATCTAAATACAACGATAAGCTCAGGTGAGAGCGGAACGTGATGTTGAAACGGCTCTGATTAGCCAACAAGCGATTTCAGATCGTGCGGAAAACTTGTGTAGGTAGACGGAAACGTTATCACAGCATGCAAAAAAAGTGTTTCAAACTCACAACAATGAA
This sequence comes from Neodiprion fabricii, assembly GCF_021155785.1. Lineage (NCBI taxonomy): Eukaryota > Metazoa > Arthropoda > Insecta > Hymenoptera > Diprionidae > Neodiprion > Neodiprion fabricii. The sequence goes on along the minus strand of NC_060239.1, from coordinate 35,919,671 downwards.
CTGAAATGTTAACGAATAGTTTTACAATACGTTGATTTTGCTATGGATCAATTAATTTTCCATACATTCGAGTAAAATTTACGTAAAATATATTTTGCTGGGTAAACAAAAAAAAAAAACAAAATACAATTCTTCTCGGTAAAAAATGAAAACGAGTTTTGTAGAAAATTTTAAAATCTAATCACTGGTTACGATATTTTCCTGTAATTATTTGGATGATTTGATATTGATGACACGATAAATTGAAAAAAAAAAAATATATATATATAAAAACCAAACCAAACAAAGAGATTTAATGTAATGTGAATTTCAACGATAATAACAACCGTTATTGCCTGTGTTGTCTTTCCTCTTGCAAAAACGTATATCCGCAATAAAACTCGTTCATGGAAGACCAAACGGTAGTTTCTGCCTTTTTTCTTCATCTTCGTATTTTTATCCAAGTTAATGTACCGTCGTTCAAAGAAGATAGAAGAGGAAGAAGAGAAAAATGAAGGCAATTTTAAGACTCCTTAAAAAAAAAAATTTCAAAACTTCCGGGAGGTCTCAACAACTCCTTAATTATAAATCTAATCGCTCGATTACGGGCTGCATGTAGCGACACGCCTTGTTACCTGTCTCCTGCTGCGGCAGGCATAAATCAAGAGCAACGTATATGCTTTACAGAGTGTGTCACATATGTGTGAGTATAATCCTAAGCCTGGTATGGAAATTTTGAAAACAGAACACGAGCAAGTCGAAGATTAAATTCAAACAACATTTGATACAAGTTTGCGGGTATTATCGTAAAGGTATTGTATCGAACAAGTGCGAAGGTTAATACTGTAAATATAAAAAAACCAGTGTCACATGTCATGAGAATTAAATTGTGTCGTACGTACGTACGTACAATACTTGTTCAATTTGTTTTTCTTTTTCTTATTTTATTTTTATTCAAACTATACGCGAGCAAACGCTACAGCTAACGATAAGATTTGAATTGTAGAAATAAAACGACGTTCGATTAGCTTCATTATTCGTATACCCGCTATTTATATGAAAAAAATATCGATGCGATATCATCGTGAGAACTTTTATTTAATAATTTCGAAACAAATTTTCGTGCATCCATTTAAGAAATAAGAATACGGAAGTAAAACCTTTGAAATTCGTCAATTTTTTCCTTGCACTGTAATCCTTTGTTAAAAAAATTTTATACCAATTCCGTGCATATCGATAAATTTTTCAAATTATTCCCGAATTTCGATATAATTTTATCACACATTATCTATCGTAAATTTCGCAACTCTACGGTAAAGAAAGAAAGCTGTTCGAATCGAAATATATTATTCAACTGCGAATAATCTGTATAAGACAAGACAGTATTTTCCTTTTCGTTTTTTTTTTTTTTTTTTTTTTTTTTTACGCACGAAATAAATCAACTCACAGTACGTATACAGCGATATTTCTTTTGCAAATGAATTCTTCCGGCACAACGTAAAATACCAAATGAAATTGCACTCGTAAAATGAACGATCCGAATGTAGTTTACAAACCCATGAATCACACGAGAAGCTGTCCTTGTTATATTCCCACACTTGTCACGCAAAAATTTTTCACAGCAATATTCACTCGTTCACCGAAATGAGAGCGCACGGCAGAAAGAAGATAAAGAAAAGATTCGAATCACCAGGAAACTTGGTTGTATCGTATATTCGGTGATGAATTATTGGCGCAAAGAGAGGAGAAAGAAAGTGATAAATGCAGGCGCTTCGGTAATTCCAGCGCCGATATCAAAGCCGACCGCACCGACTGATCATCCTTGTCACAGTGCAGAGTATCTGAACACACACGCGCGCACAAAAATGCAGAGACACAAGCATGCGGGATGCATGACAGTTCGTCATCGAAGGCGAATCCGGTGAGTCTCGCTCATCGCAGAACGGAAACTGAACTTTGCAAGGGTCGGGATTATGTCGAGTGTACGAAGGGCTGCTTTTATCGCCCCCAACTATCCAAGAATTTGCAGAACTCCGGCCGGCCGATCCGCGCAAACGCGAATAAAACGCGACTCGACGCGCGCCTCTCCATCGATTCGCGCAGGAAACGCCGACGACCCAAAATTTCAGGTGCTTTTACACCTCCGTATTTTTCCCTTATTTCGAAACTCTCGCTTTTCACCGTTGAATTTGTTTTCATCGAAACGCGAAGGATTCCCTGAAATTTATTCCGCTGAGAAATTTTTAGGTGAATAAATTTCTTCACTTTTTTCACCGCTTTGCAATTTTTTTTTTTTTTTTTTTTACGACTAAAATCCGAAATAATATACACCGCCGATTTGAGTATCGAATTAACGTAGCTCCTAATTAAATTTTTCAGCACACGTTATTGTGCTGAGTCAATTTTTACTAACAAGATCGTATTCTGTGGTTTTTAGAGTCGCTGATTACGAATTTGAAAACGGATCTAATATGGCCGACGAAAATTTCAAATTTCATCGAATTCGGTCTAAAAACTTTGTGCACGGGTTTTCAGCGTCGCTAATTAAATTCGCCGTACCGAAATTTCAAAATCTGATTTCAGATTCATAATCAACGACCTCAAAAACCCCAGACAGAGTTTTTTCTCCGGATTGGATCGAATTTCAAATTTTTATTCACCATGTTGGATCGGCCATCTTGAATTTTTAAAATCCGATTTCAGATTCGTAGCAAGCGACCCCAAAAACTTAAAATTTAAGTAAAACATGTACATGTGTAACGGGGTAAGTTTCTCGGAAACGAAATACATTCCATACATTGTTTCAATCAATTTGTTTCAAACGATAGTAATTTACGTCAGATCGCGATAACTACTCTCGAGTATTCAAAGCTATTAGTGTACTATCAGAAAGAGCAAAAAAAAAAAAACAATCGCAAAGACATATGTTGAAAAGTTCTTTAAATATACAAAAGATTGATATAAAATAGGTGGTAAGCTTACGACTGAAAGGGTTGATCGGCAGTCAAAAATATTTTTATATGTTTCATGGTCGTGGAACCAAACACATAGACACAAATTATTCGTAGAATTTTGCTCTTTCGCGAGGCAAGCTTTATTCTTTCTCATTTCATTATCGCCATTCTCACTCAGGTTCCTGATTGCCATTGTTTCTAAACGAAATTAAGAGAAACGGTCGCCATCGCTTGAAAATCTTTTTTTCTCTTCTAAATTTATATAAAGTGATAGATTTTATTTGAATACCAAACTACGTTAAAAAAAATACTATAGGTATATACGGACCAACCAATATCGCAGTGACGGAAACTCATTCAAAGCAATTTGCAGAGCAAGCCAACTTATCCTCAATTCCAAGCGACGTTTTTCGTCTCGATAAATCTATAAAAACGCCTACAATGAATCACAGCTGTGCCTTGAGGGCCTTGGATTCTACATTATGCTTAAATATTTGAAGACAGCTATGGACGTATTACCCGAAGGTACGGAAGCACTGAGAGCGAAAAGAATCTAAAGCATTTCCACATCGTTTCTTCCATTCGTGTTCTCGTTTTATTTTCACTTTCGCATTCAATTTAGGATTATTTTTCGATTCATCTTTACATATTTATCCTTCGATTTCCTTCGTTTTTTCTTTTATTTTCAATTTGCGCGAACGTTTCTTATACGTATTATTTTTCATACACAGTAAATCTGACAATTTTATGCTGTATTTGAGAATTTTATTTCACTTCCGGGTTAGAAAAGAGCAGCGGATACAGATACTTGTCGGAGATTTGTGCGAAATGCAAATGTCAGTGTTGACAGAAATTGATTGCAAAAATGAGGTGAGAAAAAAAAATGTGAAAAGAAAAATTCGATGATAAATGAACCTCAGATTTTCTCGCCTTCTTCGATAAGATTTCTTCACCGAGATATCCGTATTCTGGATGTAATTAACACAGGCCGGCGATGATTTTCCTCTGACGCAATTGAGCGGTAATTTCGGTAGGTATATAGGTACGAATCTATGAAAAAAATATTTAAAAAATTCTATCACGTAAATTTTATGGTAAAATTATTTGTTTTTTTTCTTTTTTCTAAGTACTACTAGAGTTGACTTTCAATTTTTGTGTTATTTATATGTATTAATGGTAGCGTTGAGGAGTTTTGAAGAACGTAGAAAAAGATATCGCAAGTCTTTTGATTTATCTAGTCTCTTGAGTCTTGTTTAAAACTGATGCTGTTTATCTTATAACTAAACATTCAGTTTTACATTCATTATGTTTAATTTTTTTCATAAAAATTGTTTAAAAAATCTGTATAAATCCATATCTTGTATAGAAATAAATCTCGACGTGCTGTAAAAAGAACTAGCGCTATATATTGATTCAAAGTTATATCTCGCAGGCCTGTGCAATTATTCTTTGACGACATATCGCGTGAAGTATTGAAAACTTTGAATTAAAAATCAATCCACACGCGAGGCTAACCACTCGTTACTTACTTTCGCAAGCACCAATTTTCATCTTACGCGTAACAATGAATTTAAGTTTTTACCTCGGTCTTACCATTACAAATATGATATTTTAAGCACTTTTATTTTCCTTAATATAATATTTATCCATTTGAATATAGACACGATATTTTTTCGTTTCGATTAAATGCTTTACGGCTATTATACGATCAATCGTATAAAAAATTTATAAAAATATTTCAATAATCGATTATTTTGTGCCATTCTGTATTTTCTAATTGTTGACTTGGATGACTATAATTGTATACAAAGAAATACAAAAATCACAGATGATATTTGGGTATTATTACGCCACTTGCAAAATCACATAGTAAAAATACATCATTTCCTCATACGACTCACGTTTTACAACAGAGGAGATCATTTTTATGTGCACCAAAATTAGAGAGAAATAATTTTCGTAGTCAGTTGTGAATGATTAAGAATAAAAAGATTTAAAAAAAAGAGAGAGAGAGAGGCACCGGCATCAATATTCGAATATTGTTACGATTTTTCTTTTCTTTCGATAATTGCATTCTCACGACAGGAGATATAATAATTAAATAATTCCGGACGCGAAATTCACGAGCAACCGGTGTCCGTACGTTTGGCTACTTACTGATTCGCAATCCTGTCGCCTGTACGCATACATACGTAATACTTGTGAAGAACACGTATAATAACAAGCAGTCACCAAATACGGGTTCTTACGCAACACGCTGGTACACAGAAAGTATGACCAGCGTAAACATCGAGCAATTGTGAAACGCAATTCTGCGGTACGTGACTGTAGCAGATCAAATTTTTGTGCAATGAAAAAAAAGAGCACAGTAAAATCCGTGTCCAAATGTTTATGTTCCGCCGATAAATGCGAAGACAAAAATATAATTACGCTGAGAAATTGGAAGAAAGATGTGTCGAAATTCATTATACAAATAATACCTATAAAATTTGTTTCAAGATTAAAAATCATTTGCAAATATGATTTGCACGGTAGAACATTGAAACGATCAGATTAACGGGTAGGCATTCATTTTTGGATGGGATCGAAAGGGGGAACAAATCATCGATGAAAGATAATGATAAAGCTTCATTTTCGTTTGAGAAGATAATGTGTTGCAGGATTTTGATACCAACCTGATCTGACGCTGACGTACATTTCTTGAATATCGTTGTGTAGTATCGCAGCGAGCCATGACAAAGCCAATAGCCAAAAAGTTATCAAAATCGCCGCTAACCACAGGGCGGCTACCCTGGTTTGCGACTTTCCACAGCTGCAGGAACTGCCATATTTGTTTTTCGCCGAAACACCTGACCTGTAACGCCTTGAACAAAAAAAAAAAAAGACAATAATGATGCCATGGATATTTAATTTCGATAGAAATATTTTCATCCTACAGGAATTAGTTTGGTCGATAAGTAGGGTGAAATTTGCCTGACGAAGATGTTCGACTATTTCATGTTTTCAACTTATGCTTTATTAGTCATGCTCAAATTCAAAGGTAAAATATTACTACTCTAAATTTTGACAATGACTTCCGTTGCAACAAAGTTTACGAAAAATCAAATGAATAAGTTGAATCGATGCGTTTGGGAAAACTGAAGAGACTCGAGTCACTTCGCTTCGCTTGCTTATTTGCGAACAATTTTAATGTACGCAGGTTTTATAAGCAGTGTGAAATATAGGTTATGTTTCTTTGTTTACGTTACATGCGTGGGTGGCACGTGAATCTGGGTCAAGATTTAAAGCTAATTTAAGATTCATCGCTGATTTTTTTCTTTCATAATGGTCAGATTTTTTATAATTTATATTCGGAAACACCCACCTCTTGACCTTCTTCTTTCTAGGTGTCAATACGATGTCAGAGATCGAGGATTCGCTGTCGGTCGTCAAGTCGAGTAGATTGATAGTCTCCTTGTTATTTTTTTCCGCCATCACGGGCAGAGTCATTGTCCATTTCCACTTAACCTTGGCAATGTGTGTTTAAACTCCCGAATTATTTAACGCGATTTGTCGCTAATCCACGTGGACGTAACCTCAAACTAATCACACTTTGTATTCGAGATTTTTCTACCTCGACGCAGGACACGCCGTGATTTCAGATTTTAGAAGTTCTGTTTATTCCAAGCTCTGATGTAACTGCGTGGTGTATTTATTGCGTTTTATTGCTTTAATTTACCATTATTTGTCAGTCTGTTTTCACTACCTTACCCACATTTTGACGTTTCGACACGATACGTGACGTTAATCGCGACAGCTGCGCGAACTCGTGAAATCAAATACAATTCAACACACGTGAACAAAACTGGTGCCGCCACCTCTCGTTGGCTGTTGAGAACTAAGAAGAATACGCGCGAAAATTTGAAAACTGTTCAAACCGTGCAACTTGCCGTTAAACTTGCGTAAAAATGAACATTATTCTTTTGTTGCAAATGATGGGGACGATTACTAATCACATATGATTATTCTACGTACTTGATTATCATACATGGTATAACACTGTTGAATACACTTTTTAATTAACAAAAGTAATTTGTATCTGACAATGTTTATAGGCTTGGGTTTTTCCCTCCACACAATTCGGATTCTTTGAATCGCAGTTTATAGTACCAAATAAATTACATACACAAGCAGGTATACGAATGAAGAAATTTTTTTTCTCGCGCTACTCCAATGCGTCATGATCGATTTGTGTGCAAATAATTCTGGGTTTTTTGCTTTAGACAAATATCAATAAAAAAAAGAATGTAATTTTTGCACCTCATAAGCACTGGTTACAAATTTAATAAATACATTTTTCGTACGAAAGAAGAAAATAATTCATTAGCATAACTAGTTTTCTGACCCTATCTCATCTCTGGGAGCTGTGAAGAATCTTTACCATTTACATACGAAGATAAAATTATTCTTTCCAAGATTGTGTGTATCATTTAACACAACTATATTATAATATTATGTACGCATGTTGTAATTAAGCGTGCGTGCAGAGCCGATTACTGAACTTACTAAATTTCACAATCTGACAGCTGTGTACAGTACCGATCCCTGTGTAATTTTTCTTACTTTATTTATTTATTTATTTCTTTATTACTCTTAAGCAAAATAAAATTCACATACTTCCGCAATGAAAAATTGGCACAACAGGTTGACCGGCGTGTTTATCCTGAAAGAGATTATCCTAATACAGTGATTTCAAGATTTCTACCCAGTTTATAATTGCTGTGAACTTGTTTGAAACGATTATAGTATAACAGAACACTACGATATTCTTTGATCATTTTTCCCAGAATATGTCATACGTAAAAATATACAAATGCAGAAGCTACACGAAAACCTTGAACCGATCGTTTACCCCCTTGAAGCTGTAAAACAGGAGTGGTTTGACCGAGAGCTCAGAGTCAGAGGATCGCAAGTTCTTCGTCACCTGCGATATCTCACGAAAATAAAGGTCATTTCACAAATTCACAAGCGATCTGTGCGTCCTTCATCGAAACAGCAGCCTTGCGAAGATCAGGTATCAAATTATAAAATGTTCCGAACGAATTCAGCGTGTAATTATTTACATGATTTATCTTGTAAAGTCGACGAAATATCTAAGAAATCACATGACAAATTAAAAGAGCACGAATCATCGGATATACTAGATCAAAAATCATATAATCAACTATTATATACTGAACTATACAAATTTTTATCTAGTATATCCGATGATTCGTGCTTTTGTAATTTATTATGTGATTTCTTAGATATTTCGTCGAATTTACAAGATAAATCGTGCAATCAGTCACACGCTGAATTCTTTAAAAACATTTTACGAATTAACAAATGAACATTTTCAGTATAGGAAAACATCTGACCACTTCAGACACTGTCTGGAAATTCTGCAAACTCGTTCCAAACCATTTTTTTTTTTTTTTTTTTTGCGAAGGTTGAAGCTACGTCTTTCTTACAATGAGCTCATCCGCAACCAGATTCCGCTCCGGTCAGCCTGACCCGAGTCTTACAACCAGTTAAGACGCCAGTCTTTCCTCCTCTTCGAAACCGAGTAGTTCTATAATATCCCAATCTGTAGATCACGCGAAACTCGACACTCTGCCAAAGTTGAAAAAATTCGAGGTACGCAGAATCAAACTTCTGCAGCAACTTCCAGCTGTAAAAATATCAGAGACTGTGCAACATGTTTCGGGTTTGATATTTACGTCATAATTAACTAGGATAAAGATTCTGCCTCCAGGCAAACGATGGGCTTCAAACAAGTTATCGTTATTGCGACTCTCGCCGTCTCGGCTGTTCAAGGTAAGACTTAACGAACATTTATTACATGGCTTTGGGAATCTGAGAGAAAAAACGTTTCGCGTTAATCGCAGTCTGGAACCAAATTCGATTTGGTGTATCGAGATTCGTCAATTTCCCAAGAAGAAAATACAAACGAGGATAAGGATGAGTGAGGATTTCATAATTCGTAATCACTCTACGCTGCGAGAGAACGGCTTCAATGCTGTATGCAAACCTTGACGATATTTTTTTACTCCCAAACCGAAAGTCTCGCGTCGATTGTGATAAACACGATTCACGAAAAGCGAACTTTGTCAAACAGTGAAATATTCGTCTTGAATTTACTCATAATCGTTGCATCAGAATATTATCCGAATTTTGGTAATTTCAAATTTGCAAACAGTAATTAAGTACGATCGATTATTTTTACTTTACGAAGGATTTGAAATCCTATCTCATCGATTGAGTTCATCGCTAAAGAAACGGTGCTTCGCATCGGCTCGAAACAACATTAAATCTCACGGCTCTCAACGGCGTTCCGTCATTTATTAATAACCGATTCCAGTTTCGAGCAAGGACGTGAAGACGCTCTACACAAATGGCTACTACTACAGCCAATTTTTCCCACTCGAATCGAACATGGCCGCGGAAAAAACCCTGCGATTTTCTGTCCGCGCGCCGAGAGATGCTCACATTTTATTAGCCCCATCGCACCAGGTGAGATCAACGTTCAATTTTCAATATTACAATTTAGCTTTCCTTATTGCCTCTGTCCTCAAGGAAATCAAACTTGCGGTTCGACACTGGAATTAACCGCAGAAATTCTTGTTCGTTTCACAATCAAATATCACATCAGTTTTTCCATCTCTTGATTCGTGCACTCGTTGTATTAAAAGAAAGCTAATTCCGAATTGATTTGACAATTTCAACAGCTTCACGGTTTCGTTTCCCGATACTCGGCCACTACTTTGTCAGTTTCACTTGCGCAGGATTAATCCCGCTTTAATATCCTTCAGGCGGATGGACCGGTTTATGAAATAGTCCTTGGAGCCCACGACAACACGGTTAACTACATCAGAGGACGATGTCCTTGCCAGGAGGAGCCGAGCGCGTCGATCAGGACGGTGAACCTGCTGAATCGTCAGCAATTCCGAAATTTTTGGATAAGAATAAAGTCAGATTCCCGAAGGACCTTTATCCAGGTCGGCATCGGAGGAAAAGACACCCCTTTCCACGAGTGGCGAGACCCGAGGCCCCTCAACCTTCAATACCTCAGCTTCCGGTCTGGGACTCCAGCCGAATGGAAATACGGATATAGCGACGAGGCGAACACTGTTGGTAGGTAAAATTTCACCCCGGTGATCGGGAGATTTTTATCTCGCCGTGCTGTTCTTTCGATTTCGTTTCAAGCGTCCTCCGAGATAGCGTCTTTATTATTTCGAAGCACGTTTTTTTCTCTGATCTCGATTTCGAAAAAAACGAAGCTTGATACTCTGCGCTTATCGGAGACAGAAATTGTTCCATCTATATGAAAACTCTGCAGCTTGTACTCGATATTAAAATTTAGAAAAACTGTTCCAAGGTCTCACGTCGATGGAAACTTGGCAAGTGTGAGTTTCGATTAGTATGAAAAAGTGTGCAGAGGAATGACATAAAAAGTTTTCTCATGTTTTCTTTTTTTCAACTAATCGCAGGACTACGCGTCATCACCGAAAAATCCTTGGTAAAATTCGCGACGATCTTGTTTCAGGCGTTTCAGCAGACAGACATCAGTCAGTGGTAACTTCGACCGGATACGGTCAGTATTATCCGCTTTCCGAGGTCGTTAGCCATTCGGACGACGCTGTGACGCTTTACTTCACCGTCAGGACATCGAAAGAGTTTCAAGTGAGTTACTTTCCGTTTTCGTTATTATTTTTGTTTTTATTCTTATTTTTTACTCTTCGAAGATAAACCCAAGTCTGTGTTCCTCCGTTCAAGATTCTTCTCAGCCCTGCTGTAAGCTCCTTGGGAGATTGCTACGAATTTGGTATCAGCCAGAGAGGAGCTTACCTTCGCCGACGTCATCTCGGAGAGAACAAAGCTGCCTTTAAGCAAGACGGCTTCTCGAATGATCGAGAACGCGCTCGATACTGGATCAGACTCACCAGAGGTATGTGTTGATAATTCACCACGTTTTTCCCCGTGGCTTACGGTCAGAATCCAATTCTGTATACCAGCGAATTCCTTATTGCCAGTGTCACGGAAATGGGAATGAAGAATTGCGATAGATTTTTCTGCATAAAAAAGATTTTCGATTGTGAAATTAAATTCGGTGGTTCGTGAAGATTTTTCAACAAGTCTTCGTCCAGACTTTTATCAAATTACAAGTATACAGGGGTATTCCTGAAAAGGGAATTACATTCGTTGAAATTCAACTACGTTATAACGAATAATTAACGAAACGCAGAGCAACGATTCTGCAGTATTACCGTCTGCTTGGACGCTCAAAAGCACGAGGTACAAGTGCAAATTGTATTTTTCACCCCCTCGCATCATGCCGGCCGATGAATTTTCACAAATCAAGCAACGTACCTTTGAGTGAAAAAAAAATTTTCTTGGCAGATGGATCCTTGACGATGGGAAAAGGAGGTTCCGCATCCCCGGTCATCCATTGGAGTGATCCAAGTCCCTTGTCTCCGCAGTTCCTTAGTTTTACTCTGCATCGTGAGAGAGGCGAAGATCCGGACGCGAGCAGTTTTGCAGATGTCCAATTCGCACTGGGGCCGGATTATTCGTTGGCCACACAGGACTGCAGGGGTCAGTGGGAACCTGATTGACAAAGGAGTTTGAAACAATTTTTTCTTTTTTTTTTTTTTTTTGCAACAAATATGTTTCACTAATTGTAAGCGCTTTATTATCGCGATTACAGCCCGATGGAAGGACGCCTCTGGCGGACTTCCTCCAGGTGCCGTTCGGGGCGGAAGGAACAACGATGACGAAATTTTCGTCTGTCGCGCAAGCCATGACGGTGAAGTTGCACCCGGAAGTTACGTGCCGATAAAAGGACGGATTGGAGAATGCCACGTGACTTCGTCTCTGTTTGTCTATCAAAAAACGGAATTTCAGGTAAGAATATCGAATTTCTTATTTCTAACTTGCCAAGGATTTCGAAACCTCGTCATTTTTTATTGACCACTTAATCGTAGGGTTTTAAATTTGTAAAACGAAAAAAATGTGGGTGGATTTCGTCAATTTATACCGCGATAACTTGTTGCTCAATTTGATTGTGATTCGATTTTATCAAACGTACTTAAAAATTCAAGCAGCTCAAATAGAATATCTCAGCCAAATACGAGCTCTTAATATTGATATTTGGAGGCGTCCATTTTATTTTTTCCATTTTCCATTTAAATAACATGTTTGAAAAAAATCAGAATATTATTGAGTAATTTTTGTTTTCTCTTAAACGGATTGACTTCTAAATTATCTAACTAAAAATTCTTATAGGAAATTTTACGCTCTATAAAAAAAAGTACCGAAATACAATTTTCCAAACTCTAACCGATTGAGAGATATTCGCCTATAAACATTGCGTCAGTTTGAATATCTCGTCAGTTTTTGGGTCCCAATGAATGAAAATAGTCCAAGAATTGAAGACTTTGCCATAACAATGCGATGCAATAAAACACAAAATCATTGATTCAAACCTGACTCAAACTCTTTCAGGTATTAACGGGTTGCCGTTTCGGCTGGCTCCCAGCATCCCTTGGCGCAGTTCCTGACGGGGCAATATCGGGCGGTGAATCATCCGGAAATGTGAAGCTCTTCGTATCCAGAGTTTCCCACGAGGATCAAGTTATCGTCGGCAAGGTGCGTCCGGAGCTAATAGCGATGATAAAATGAACTTGTGACGACGAATCTGGCCTGAAAAAATGATTAATTCCTTGTAAAACCTGACTATTTTCAGCTACAACCAAACCGTCGTCTCAGTTTCATCCCCTTTGGTGATCAGGAACTTCCGTTCACCAATTACGAAGTGCTGGTGAAGCCCGCCTCTGCAAACGGGGCGTCTTCTGCCGGAGGATCGAACGATTCACCTTTGATCGGAAAGTGATCGGGAAAATATCGATCAGACCTGCCTCGCGGTTTACTTTTATATTTTTCTTCGCAGGATACTTTTTTCCGAACTATCGCGATACATGACGGAAATGATGCATTGAACAATCGATATTCCCCCCTAACTTGCTCAAAGAATAATGCCACACTGAGAAAAATTTCATTTTTTATCGTAACTAGAAAAATTCAGTAAAACAGGTATCGTTAAAAAAAACTGTTTGAATATTGTTGGAATTACGTGAAACGAGGTACGCGTAACAATTTTGCGCTATTGTCGATCCTTTTTTGGTTATTGCAACGCAAAATCAGTTTGTGAGATTTACTTTACTTTTTTAGTGAAATAAGGCTTTAACGTCAATTTATTGTTGTACAATCATTAAATTTTCGCAACGGTTACAAGAAAATATAGCAACAGTGATCGTAATGAGAAAGAATAGTAACGGATACCAGACTTTCCGGTAACAGCAAGAAAACTAATTTTCATTTTCTACCTCGAACTATATTTTTCGATTTTTGTAAAAAATGAAAATAGTTAAGGACCGAGCGGTAACCGGAACTAAAAATTTCTCTCACAATCAGTGCATACCAATAATAAAGAATACTTTATAATCGTTAATTTTTTCTCCACCATTAGCGATAATTAAGTTATCGTATCAGTGAAAATTAATGAAACGTTGCGGTTGTTACAACGATGATCAATCAAGTGTGCAATCTTACAAAGGACCGAATTCGTCACCGCTTGCAGCCTCATAGTCCTCATAGGTGTACTTAAGTCACTTCCAGATCGTTGTGTAAACAATATACAATTTAATCGTTGTTTACCTGGACGCGCGGTTGGCTGGATGTGACACAGCCGAACTTTCGAACCCATCAGCTATGCCGACATCTTGCCTGCCTGACGTCCAGCACCTAATCCTCATTGTTTTTCACTCACCTGATCATAAAACTTTGTCACAGGAATTACAATACGTGAAACACATCGCCCACTTCGCTTGTTTCTCAGAGTTAAAACAGTTGGAAGAATTTCAATTCGATCCTTCTCTGACATCTTCGTATTTTCAGAACGATTACAAGGTATCGACGTGACTCACTCTACAGCTATTAGTTCAATAGATTACTTCGATTCTTTTGAATAGGGTAAACTTTTATGTAAGTGTAATATAAGAATTGCACTGAAAAAATTGTTTATTTACTGTTAACAAACGTGTATTTCGATATGGCGGAATAAATGTTTCGTTATTATAGACAAATTTTAGTCGAGCCTAAAATAATTTTTCAATTATCGACAAATTTTTATCGATCATTATTTGGCTCGGCAAAATTTCATAACAGTACGAAACGTTTATTGCCCCATATCCAAATACACGTTTGTTAACAGCAAAATAACTATTTTCTCAGTGTCGTCGTCCTGCTGCAAGTGCTTCGGAATTTTTTCGACATCTCAATTACAGTGCTTGGAAATCAAAAACTTGGAATTAGCAATAAGATTTATCGCGAGGCTTCGGCGCTGTTGTATTTTCGGTATGACGAATACGGAGTATCGTTGAAAAACCGAGAGGCATGACTCCTGAGTACTTTCCGAAGAAGACAGACTGGCGACTGCAAGTTATAACAATGTAATCACTGATCCAACGGAGATTAGATAAATGGTACGGTGAGCGTTATGTTTGCGCATGTATACCTTCGTCCACGCCTTCTTGGAGGGAAAAGAAGACGCTTAATTAACACGCAAGTCGTGCGTTTGAAGAAAATAATTTTGGGCAAAAGTTTGAAGAAGAAAAAATTCAACAAACGAATTATACACGTGCAGCTGAGCGTATAATTTGTTGCGTCTAATTAATCAATATTCAATCTATAAAAATTGCTCGTACTGTTGATTTTTACTCACCTTCATGGTCGGCTACTGCATTATAAACGTCATGCGGATTGCGGACTTGAGTCGGTCTGTGTAATCAGCCATTTTCTATTCGTACCACGTATTCACCAGTAACGTTGAAGGAGGCCTTCTGCTTTTAAGGAGTTTTAAGGAGTCACTTATGGTGCACATTTAACGTTGAAAATCTTAATGCCGTACAATTAATTATCGGTGATGAGATATTTTGCGACCGGCAGAATGACGAAAGTTCAATTCGCGATTGGAGAAGTCTCTTCGTCGACCGGCTCGAAATTTTCTGACGGACCTTGTTTCGGTCAGACAATTTTCAAAGTTTCAAACAAACAAATTCTCACGATAGCCGAGAGACAGATTTGAAGGCTAAAATTTAGTCTTGTTTCAAAGTGAGTGAATGGTCGCTGACGAGCGTTGCTGCAACCGCGACGGATACTGAATACATCTCATCTTCGACCGAAAGGTGATGTTTTTTTCTCACCGAGTCATCATCCGTTGTGAATTATGCGCGTTCCGAATGAACTTGAAGCGTGAAACTGCAGTGTATTGTATTATTTTCGCATATGTGAGTTACGCCCGGTAATTCGCCTGTAGGACTGCGATTTTCAACGCTCTAGGCGCGGCATCGTTATGAGTAGAAAATCGAGCCTCCTTCAATTTCACTCTTCTCTTTTAGCGCACGAAGCACAACTTCCTGGCTTCCGTCGGTGTCTCGTTCTCCGTTCAATTTTCTTTCGAATAACTGAAACATCAAATTTCGGCATTACACTGAGAAAAATTTCATTTCTTACAGTAACTGGAAAAATTGAGTAAAACATCTATCGTTAAAAAAGCCGGACAATAATTTTCGAGTAAAACGTTAAAGTTTGTCAATACGCGTCCAGACCAGACACCCTGTACCGTTCCTGAACTATTTCCATATCATCGCACGCGTATATTATAACGTCTCACGTTATACGATGTAACGTAAAACACAGTGTGGTGGGTCTTGTTGATTGTAAGCGTGGCGATAAAGGCGAGCGAAGAAACAGAAAACTCGGCTCGCGTTACGTGTTTATTAATTACAACAAAGGTATTGGCCTAAGAATCTTGCTGCGGTGGGTTTGAGGCATTGACACGATCGCAATGTGTTGCAACCGTTTATTTTCTTCGTACTTAATCAAGATAATCAAGGCTCTCCGCAACAAGACCAAGAGAAAAAAAAACCGTCAGTGGATGATGACGTTGCGATAAAGGTTCTCTTACGTGTTTGCCTCTTACCACGCGGCTCTATCTTTTTCATGTTTGCCTCCGGAAAGGCAAACCCTGATTTAAGCCCCAGCATCGCTAGCTGGATTTCCGAGTTCAGAGCAAGCGTTGTCTCGAAGCTTCAAAAGATCTCGGCGCGCGGTGTTTAAACATATATTTTGACGTCGTTCCAAAGGCTCGCTGCGATGCGAGCCATCTGGAAGACTTCTACCGTATTCACTCTACGGAGATACTTGACGGCGTTGAAGTTAAAACGACTTCTGCCAAGCCGGAAATTGATTTTAGAAACCCTTCGATTCGATCCACGGTCTGATTAAAATATTCCCTCCAATTATTTGTTTACAAGTTGGAAACATTCACCGATAAACGGACACGATCTGTGGCAAAAATCAAGTTTTCGACTTTCAAGTACTGGTTTAAGTTTGTTCCGTTGCACCAGCAGCAACTAATAATAGAGTTTGTACACTTGACATAGAAGTTATGATTTTTTGTAAAAGTAACTTGATCTTTGCAAGGTTCGGTTGAACCAGCGATTTGGCACTTTAAGGAAAACTTAGTAACGTATTGTAGAAAGTTTGTAATTCGTATAAATTTTTTTCACAGAGATCTTTAATAGCCAGGAACGAATGAACTGAAATGAGTTTCAGAAAGCCTGAATTTCTATCGAACGTTATCGATCTTATTGATAGCTTGAAAAATAAAGGCGTTCAAAGGATAATTACACACAACATGAGGACATCTGTATTTTCCTGAATTGTCAAATTTTAGTCACGCTATACAAGTATTTTTAATATGAAACTCAAGTATCGAACAAACCGTGAAATTCGAATCACCGATCTATTCTGTGATTTCAATCGTGTCGAGAAACACGATCAATAATACGTTTCAAAAATATATTTCTTCATGGAATTCCGTTACGTTATCCACGGTGGCGATAATTTCGCCCAAATAATATCCCCTGACTTTTCCTATAAAAAAAATTCAGAATTCCCTGAGGTTTTCCCACGAAACTTGGGTAATCTTGGACAGCTTTCGTGACCAAAAGCTCCAGCGAAATTGCGTACCTTGAATATACAAATTTGTATCTGAAGAACACATAGTATTGCTTCGTTTCACAAAAATAATTAGAAATTGAACAATAACATTTCCGACAGTCAGCTTATTCGAATTTACGAAGCATAGCTGAAGTTTGAAAACGATTTGTAACAAAAGTAAGTTTTTTCCATATCCTCCATCATAATTCCCTGACTTTGCCCGGTTTTCTCGGTCTGTCGCCACCCTGTTGTCTATGCAAATAAATTGCATGCAACAACTTTATAGGTACCTACATATATTGTACATTTTAAGACGCGATTCAGTGAAGTAACTGTGCAGATAAAAACGATTGCGATTGCACTACGCTTATCCAGGAAAACCGTTCGCCGCAATTCCGTTATACTTATCTCAAACGATGCAGCGTTAGCAGAAATTCTCCGATTGCATTTCAAACGAAAGTTGATGGCAGGGTTGGATCAGTTTCGAAATCCCCTTTCCTCGTTCTTGACGGTTAGATTGAAATTTAGGCATCGATTCACTGTGATCTGCACTTTGGTGGTCGTTTAAATTTCTTTAAAATTCTCGAATTATTAATTTTTTTTTTTATCAAATCGGAAATCGGCTAATCGGCAATCGCACTTTTGGAACGTCAACGAATCAGAATCGGGGCAGACACGGTGCGATATCGAGTTTTTAAAACTGAATAACTCCTCGAGAGAAATCACTGCTCCCATACCGCCCGCACTGTTCACGAAGAGGGTTTGCCGAAGAACTGATGCCGCAGAAGTACCTCGGTCTAAGAACCGGACGACGTTCGCCTCTTTCACCTTTGCCTGTCCAAGAAGAGCCGGAGGCAGAGAGGGGTGACCGACGTGCCTCATTCTTTTTAACATAACGTACGTCGCACCTACTTCGTCACTCATTACACTCCTTCTGGCCAATCACCGATCATCCGAGGTAATGGCGCCCGTTATTACCGTCCTGACGACGATCGGCGATCTGCTGTTTCATTGGCTTGAAAAGGATTATATTGAATTACACGCGAGTCGATTTCTGGGCCGAACGAACCACGTGCCGAATCCCAAACCGTTATGATATTTCCACTGAACGTCCGAAAGATTAAGGAAAGAAAAGAAAATCGGGAAGTTTGGAAAATCGGGTGCGGGAGCCCAAGAGTTACGAGTATTGTGACGTTTGTTCAACGTCGGATGATGGATCGCAATTTGCGACCTTGGCCATGGTGGCCGGAGCGATGACGCGTTCGCGAAATACTTGAATGAGATTCTTTTTTTTTTTGCTAAGGACGGAGAGACAGCTGATAACGCGCGTTATAAATATAGTCGAGAAGTCGCGTCGTACGTGCAAACGAGCATCGATTATTCCCGAAATTTGATATTAGTGCGGCAAATGTTGAGCTGAAAAAGTGTCGCGTCGGTAATCTTTTCTGCTACAGGTTTGCGTCGCCTCGTTATTATTATAGATACCTGTACCGAGCACCGTGGCCGTTACGTAAAACGCTATAATTGTCGTTGCGAAATCGTTGCAGGACGTATTACGCGACGTGCGTAACGCAACGAGGTCTAATATGCTCTATGGCCGTCTGATACGTAACGACCACGTGACTAAAATACCAGACTGTCTCAAAATATGAGAAATCGCGAAGAATGAGAATTTTCGCGAACGTCGTTTACTCTGTAAAACGGCTCGTAACTTCGATTGAAAAACGAGATATTTATTATTTATTAAATCAAAAAGAGTTTCGTAACAATTGCCGAATCGTCAAGTAAAAGATACATGGAATCCTAGAATTTCGATTAGATAGAAAATATACTTTACGACAAACGAACGTCCTTACAATTCGTATATTTGTCACACTGTAGTTTGATCAAACTTAACAATTCAACGAAACCCAATTTTTTACCTCAACATTCATCGAGCTACCGTTATTTCAGGTTTTGAGTTCAATTGGATGTATCACAAGTATCTGTTCTTGAAATTTAAATCCTTCTGATTCAGATCGACGACACAACTGTCACGGAAGAAAGAAGAAATCGAATTCAAAACACAAACTTCGAAGATGACGTACGTATGTACGTATGATTAGTTTTCATAAAGACTCGGGCGATGCAACGCAAGTCTGACTTTCGAAGCTGGTACCTACAACCATGGATGATGTCACCGTTCCGTAGAGTTCAGACGGTATTTGGTACACCAGGTTCGTGATTGACATCGTAATGCAGGTCGTACTCACTTTATGTACGTTTCTAAATGACCACGTTGCGTCGAGTTTTGGCCATATCCGGGTGCTCGGGTCTATCTACCTCGGCATTGACCACACAAGAGCGAAGCTCGAAACTCGTTGAGCTACCGGAAGTCACGCCCCGGCCATTACGTGGGCGGTGTTATGCGCCTTCCAGCAACCCTGCTGTCCGCAACTCTTGCCGCGACACATGAAGGTAACCCTTCTTCGCTTCTTCTTTCAACCGAAGAGTCTCCTCTTCTTTCCAGCCTGCGGTTTTGGAATGGCTTTTTTTCAAAATTTTAATAATTTGCTTACCCACTTTAGCTACAAATTGAGCGAGAAAACGAACGACCAATTTGTTTGTACTAAAAATTTACTGTACAAAAGCGTTGTCAATTTAAGAAATCAGATTGCAAATTTATCAATTCGGTACAGCGACGTAAATTGCTACGTATTCGTGTTATATGTACAACGAAAATGTTTCGCTTCGCTAAAATTTATAGGAATAACACAAAAAAGTAATTTAAATTTCCAAAATTGTATAGTAAATTTATTATATTTGTTCCGTATCCGAATAAAACATTCGACACAGTGTAAGAAGTTCCTGCATAGAGAAATTTTTAACAGCGAAGCGAACATTTTCACATCTGCACGTGTATAACGTGTGTCTATATATGTAAGTATTATATTAGTTGCTGTAGAGAGGCGAGTGACCGGCGTGCAGAGGAGGAGTTAAAAATTCTGTATCCATCTTTGGCGTTGGCTCGGGTGTAAAAATCGACGTAAATGTGTGTTAGTCAGCGATCCTAATCGTCATTCGATCCACGCGATCAATCGGAATGTGGCGAATGACCATCGATCGCATCACTCAGGCCAGCGTCTGTCGTCATTACGTACTTCAACGGGCTATGTTACAGGACTTACGTTTTATGTATCCAGAACCGTAACGTGGCCTGCACCGCGATCGCATTGAAAAAAAATTCACTTATTTCCATGTTCCACGGTCTTGTTTGAACAAGGAGTAAAACCAGGAAGAAAGACGTCAAAAAATGAAGAGTACGAAAAGAAACGGTACACTCTGTACATACCAATACTTCCAAGATTGTAAGGAAGAAATATATCGAGCAAGGAAAGGAAAGCCTTTCCAAAAACTTCGACCGTATCTCGACTGAATATGGTGCGTTCTTTTGAGTTCTAAATTCTTTCGTGATCGCGGTTTTGGTATTCTTTGGGCATCCGGCACCCTTCAACGGTTTCGGGTCCCTTGATCCCTGCAAGACATCTGGATAGAACGATCTTATCAAATACATGTACGACTCTACGCTGCATTTCCTTTTCCTGCCATATTCGAGAACCCGTTACTTGTTACACGAACTTTTGTCTTTTCGTTTAATAATTTCGGAATAGAACCACGATGTTTACATGATCGCAAGTTTTACTAGCGCGATGCGAAGAAAATTTTTTCGTTAAAAAGAAAGAAAAGAAAAAAAAAAAAAGAAAAAAATGAACGCTACTGAATTCCGTCTGAACATTTTATAAAAATGAAAGAGAAGGAAAAAAGCTACAGATTGAGATCGTTGCGAGTAACCGCGTTTCACCTCCGGACGCTCAGACTTTGCGACATTTGTTATGCAGCGAAGCAAACTCCGTGCAGAAGCTGTCTCGTCAGTGGTAGAAAAGCGAGACGGGAATACGGACCTTGAGTATAACAGTAAAAATCGTAACGCACGAACCGCATTGCAAGTCTGATTTTTTCATGTCGTTGTTACGCCTTCGATCAGGTGGGAAAAAGAAAACGAACGAGAGGAGATTACCAACGAAGTTGGTAAGATTTGGTGTTGAGAAGACTTTGAAATATTTCGATTGAATGAAAAAAAAATTTCAAATCACTCGATAAAAATCTTGTACACTTGTTAACAAGTCTGATGTAGGTACGGTAATTAACTCCGGCATAATCTTCCCGGCGATAAGGGATGAGCCGGCCCGACGTGTAGCAATCAGATCATGCCGGTATTCACATTACGCCTTGTCTTATCTCGACGATTTCCTGTCGCGTGTGCTTCACGCCAGATAACGTGAGCCTCGGAACTCGCAGCGGAACTCATAGGTGTCACAAAAGTATGCCGATTGTTTGATCATCGTCAACAATGATGCGTAATTGTACACAGAGATTTTCTGAACCGACTTCATCGGGCTCCAAGATATCAGGGGACAGAGTCTCCGAGTGAAAATATTCCAACAAGCCACACTACCATAATATAAATAGTCGTATATAATAATATTAATAATAATAATACTAATAATAATAATAATAATTTTCCGTCGCGCATGATTCTCCTCCAAATAAAGGCTCGCACAAAGTTTACCGTATTCGTATAATTTGATTTTAATAAATCATATTGTTAGACCGGAATCACGGGAAAATCGCGAGAATAAAATTTTTGGTTTCTTCTCCCCTGTTGATTTTTCTCTGGTATTTTTCTCCTCGACAGACGGAATAAAAATAGACGATTAGTAGGCACCCTGAGGTCTTGCAGTCAGGTTCCGTTGAGGAGAAAGTCTTCGACGATTGGCCAACGGTGCAGTTAACAATGGAGCTCCTGCGAGGAGTCGGATTTGTAACCAAGACACGCGCGACGCACGCATAAACTGGCGATCCGCGTCCAAACTCCATCCGGTCAGGTCCTCGGGAGTGTCGCGAGCTCCAAAAGTGGCCCTGCCATGGACGTTTTCTGGGATCTACGCTTCAAAGCTGCTTGAAACAATAAACCTGCATTTTACCAATTCTACATTGGTACACATATACCGGTCTTTTAACCGTAATGGTCACCCTGGTGATAATGATTTCTACGATTTGATACGAATTTTTAGGGAAACTGCGAATTTTCGTACAATTTTTTAACAGGAAATTGTCAAGCATATTTTCTCATAAGAACTTGTATATTTTCATAGAAATTTATATTTTTTCAATAAAAAATATACAAGCTACTACAATTTTTAAAGAAAATTAACAATTCTTTATGAAATATTATGAGTATTTAAAATCTTGTACGAAATAATAGGAAATAGTCGAATTTCTGTAGAAATTCGTGGTAGCAGGCTATAGGAGGAAGCAGTATTTTTGCAAATTCACAATCAGTGAACCGATCGCTTGAGCTGTTTGTTATTTACATCGTCTTAAAGAAACCCGGAGATTATCCGTGCAGACGTTTGGAAATGCCATTCAACTCTGCAGGATCACATCGTGAATATATAATGTGATAGTAAGCAGATATGCACTATTGGCGGAATTATCTATTTCAAACTATTCTCATATGTTCGACGTGCAATTAAAGCTCCGCTAAAACGTCGTTTCGATGTTTACCATTACGGCGTTGAGTTTATTACTTCTTATTTAGCAGCCGAATTAGAAATCGGCTCGAATTTATATATAAAGACTGGAAAAACCGCGAGCGTCAAAAATGGCGGCTGACTATCGTGCTGGGGGGATATAATATACTCATACTTCTGCAAATTTCCTTCTCTCACTGCTTCAAATAACGATCGATGATTGAAAATCAAAAATAGAACTTGATCGAGCTGCGAAATAATTAGTGAAATCAATAGGTTGGATCCTAAATTTGTACGTACAGATTAATTGATTTTTATAGTTGTCAATGTACTGCAGAGAAAAATTATTCATCTAAATGCGTTATTGTACTATAAATAACGGAAAAAAATAATAACTATTCTGACAAAAAATGCCCTCAGCTCTTGTTACACCTCTATTTTGCCTTGTCTACACCGAATTAGAAGCAGAACATGATACAAGTTCTGAATGCGAGGTTCTTGTACCGGCTATGTGAAACTCAGCCCGAGACTTCCGAGGATGCGGCTCTTCGGTCTGGGACGAATTACCGTGACACTAGGTGATCTCCCGCGATGAATGGAGAACTTGTAAAATATTCATAACTCGTTCCAAGCTGAGTTTAACTTAACCCCGAACCCTTTCTTTCCCACTTCGAATGATAAAACGACAATAATTTACCACATATGCTGCAGCGCGGATGCGTCCTTCTTTCAAAACCACAAACACGCGGCTCTCAGCAGCGTCGAGAGGCACCCATATTCTATCGCAAGACAAGAAGTACGTCCTAAGTATTTCGTACAGGGTACCAGAAACGACGTAATTCACTGTAATAACGAAGCTATGAATGCCAGTGGGTACAACTAAAATTGTCGCGTCAAATACAGTCTCCTCTTATACGGAAATATGACAATAGCAAAAAAGTTTAATCGCGAAGCGTTCACCACTCGGTTGTATTTCCCGGCGAACAAAAGCGCATCGATCGATTCAAATGATTCAAAATTCCCGCGCTTCAAATTAACCTTTGCGCAAATCAATCGCAATGATTCTGGGCTGATTGAAGAAAGAGGGGAAAGAACAGGTCGAGGCTGTTTGAGGCTCGACATATATTGAGGATGCGGCCTGAAGTAGCTGTAGATCATTCGAGAGTTCGAAAACTTTTCAGAAAACAATATAACGTATAAAGACAGGCGTTGTGTTATCCCTCTTTTAGCGAGCGGGTCGCAGGTGAATATACGGAAAATATATAACCGAAGCGAGAAACCGGAATAGAAGTAGGCCGCGCAAATGAGTCTCTGCTCCGTGTCTGAAGTGCTAATTGATGAACAAACAGGTACAGTTCAAGTGAGCTGATGCTGAGAAGTGCTGCCGATGGTCTAGAAATGTGAACGAGTATTCGTCCCCGACTCAAATCGCTGCCGAACAAGCTGTATACTTGTTTCAAACATGAACTTTGGGTGTATATATATATACCGGCGTGTGTATTCGTCGTTTCAATACCAGACGACGAATAACTTGCGTATGATTGCTGAACTCGCCTTACCTTTCGGCGCCATTTTGAATTTCTTATTTTATGCTAATTGCGAGAAAATTGGGAGCTACTTTTGGATATCTCAAGTTTTATCGAACGGAAATTTCAGGGACACGAGTCAAATTTTATAAATTTACGGAATAAAAATAACGATTTATTACACTAATATCTGCAATTTCGCAAAGTAGGAAAGTATTCGGATACTGACGCAATATATATATTTTTTTTATACCCTTAAGTCGTCGTCCTGTTAATGGTATAATGTTTTGAGCAAGGTTCTCGAGGTGTTATAATAAGTGCCTGCGATTTTTTTTTTTTTTGTAGCGAACTTGTCAGAGATGAGCCCGCGTTAATTGTTGCTGATTGAAGTGGAGCAATTAACTCGAGTTAAAACTGAGCCGGTAACCAGATGCACCTGCAGGCGAGATGAACCGCATCTCTGCAGTAAACAAATCAATTCGCGAATAGTTAATAATTGTCAGAACGTCTTGCGGAAGAATTTATTTTTATCCCTGAGGCACGTCGCAAATATTCACCCATACTACACTTGAACTTGTTAATTAATACCTTATGTTTTTTTAAGAATTACTTCTATTTTTGTCCATCTCACAGATACGTGATTAATTATTATTTCAAACATGTAACAATGAGTGCAACAATATTTGGACGAGCATTAATCTTGCGAATATGTACATAACAGTACCCGCCAATTCCATTTTTTATGTCTGAGAGATGATGAAAGTTATTTAAATCAATCATTTGGCTAATTGCTTGTTCTTTCAGCATAGCACGGTGCATTAATAGTGATGTAATCGCTAATTATTACGTTATTCTGTCGTCTTTATAAAGAAACTGCACTTGAGGATACGTCGGATGTGCGATTGTAATCAATCTATATCACAACGATACACTGAAAGAAATTTTTAGTTCCTTAACTATTCTCATTTATTAACACAACCGAAAAATATTGTTCCAGGTACAAAATGAAAATTAGTTTTCTAGCTCTTACCGGAAAGTCTGGTATCCGTTACAATTCTTTATCATTACGATCACTGTTGCTATATTTTCTTGCAACCGTTGCGAAAATTTAATGCTTGTGCAACAATAAATTGACGTTGAAGCCTTATTTAAGTAAAAAAGTAGAGTAAACCTCAGAAACTG
Organism: Neodiprion fabricii; assembly: GCF_021155785.1. Classification (NCBI taxonomy): domain Eukaryota; kingdom Metazoa; phylum Arthropoda; class Insecta; order Hymenoptera; family Diprionidae; genus Neodiprion; species Neodiprion fabricii. The sequence goes on along the minus strand of NC_060239.1, from coordinate 35,894,375 downwards.
ATTTTGCGTTACAATAACCAAAAAAGGATCGACGATAGCGCAAAATTGTTACGCGTACCTCGTTTTACGTAATTCCAACAATATTCAAACAGTTTTTTTTAACGATACCTGTTTTACTGAATTTTTCTAGTTACTGTAACCAACAAAATTCTTCTCAGTGTATACATGCAAGTAAATTCGTCTTACCTTTTAAACGTTGTATAAACGACTATCGGCACAGATTATTCCACGACGCAATCGATAATTATTAGAAATATCGAAGATTATAGGTATTACGAAAAAATTCTTTAAACTATTCGCCATGAAAATGCGACGATTCGTAAACTTGACTTTTGAAAAATTATCAACGACACGCGTGTCGCGGACTCTGCAAGGCGTTTGTCCATCACGCACGGCGTTTAGTCCGAAAACGCAAGAGCGGATCTGTTAATACTAAATTCCTACATCAGTTTGTTACAGGTAGGTATAGAAGCAGAGATATAACGAATATACACCCATGAATCTCGCGGGAACTGAGAGAGACGCAGCAGCGCGGAATTCATTGCACGGCACGAATCACTTTAACCATCAGGAAACTGTTCTCGACTTACGGGACCGGCCGCGTGTCAATATTGACATATTTCTCTTACAACGAACGAGACACAAGGAAATGTCCCAACGAGTTAAGCAGCCCGTTCCTTTCTGCGATTTCAGACCAAGTTAAACTGCGCAATAAAGAGTAATGGACCCATTACTACTACGTAACAGGAACAGCAGGAAAATCGGGGGAAAAAATCAGTCACCGTATGATCTGTGAATTGAAATAACGAATTGACTGGGAGGAATTAGGCAACGAATTTCAATTTTTATCGTCTGATTGGTAAAATTCATTATAGTCGTTATGAGGCACACGCGACTATGCATATATGCATATATATGTATATATACATCTCACTGCACACTAAGGCTAAATCGCGATCAATTAAAGTTAACAATAGCAGGAAATTACATTACATACTTGTATGTAACAAAAGTTCGACGTTGTATAACTCGGATATAGGCAGAAAATCCATTGAATTTATTTACTCTGTGTAACACCGTCGAGCCACTCCTCGCACCGAGTGTAACGTATTTATCTCAAATTCGTTCACCCGATTACGCGCTAGATAATAGGTAGGTATTAAATTTGTTAATTGTAACGATTTTGTATGCTGCACTTGTATATTCAATTTGAGATTTTTTTTTACGACGATGACGAAGTGACGGAGACAAGTGAGGAAATAATATTAATGAATGTGAACAGTTTGCACGTATGTATACATGTTTTAAATTTGTATAGCGAAGAACACCGTAAAAGTATTTCATTTATTACAATGAATTGTCAACAAGTTTTTCCGACATAACAATCTTTACATATATTATAAATTATATGTATCGTTATAATATTACTAGACTGATGTGTAATAGTATACGTATACTGATTGATTAGAATAATAAAAGGAATCGAACGTCGAGACCAGGCGCCACAAAATCAATGCGCAGCACGCGTCACGGCGTTACAAACACAGGAACTCTGATAGTATTAATAACAATAAAGATTAAATCTTAATAAATCATCGGCGAAATTACGGATCGAGGTTGAACACTTTTGGAAAAACTATCATTATCGTTAATCGATCGATCCACTTTTTGTGGTATCAAATCCCTGCTTTATGCTACATACATTGCTACATATAACATAGGCATGTAGAAGTTCTTTTGCACTGCAAATAAGCGTGCCTCTATAAATTAAAAAGAAAAAAAAAATCGTTGTCTGTACTTGATCTCGACGTAAGTATGTGAATCTGAACTAAAGTAGAGTATAAAACGATAAATAATATATCACACGTATGGTGGATCATGAACCATTGAGTGAGGTAGAACGAAAATTAAATATGCATAAAAAAAAAGTAACGCAACGTAAATTAAAACCCTGTTTCATAAACAATACCAATGATTATTACTAAGAGTAAACTTGTAAATGATTTGAATTGACGGATTGTTTTTATATTTAACAAGATATGATAAACCCCGTAACATACTATATAGTAGCTACCGCAGCTACATAGGTAAGGAGGGAAATGGCGTACCTATTATGTCTACAGGTAAGAGAATAAGAGACAAAAATGCAAATAAGAAGCGAAAGCATTTAAACGGAAAGATGTGAATATATATTATATTCTATACCCATGAAAAAATTTGATGGACGTAACCCGAACAAAATTCTTTTCTGGACTGCAGAAATTGCAGTAACAAGAAGGATTTTTTTTTAAACAATTAACAACAATCTTCGAAAGCCTACTCCCAGAATTGTATTATAAGTATAACAACAAATCGATTAGAATTACTATAGAAAATTATTATAATTACTTTATTTTCATCGATTATTTTCCTCTTTTAGAAAGATTAATTTTTATTAATTGTATTACTTAAAGGCGTTAAGCGGCGAGTTTCGTATGGATGATAAAATATTCTTTAGTCGTACTTTTGACTATACAATATATTATGCTTTATATCAAGGTACTATAATATAAATAACTCTCATATAATGATAATCAGTTGATATTTATACGCAATTCGATAAGTCGCGTCCTTGTTGTGAAATTTATGCTGGTAACTGGTCTAACAATAAGTACTGCAGTACGCAAATTACGTGTTTCTACGACTAAAAGGCATCCAACGTATAAATATTATTCGTCTAATTCAAACTACCATTATTATTATTATTATTATTGTTATTGTTATTATCGTCATCATTGTTATTGTATAATTATTGTTTCTAAAATTTTTTAAATCTATCAACAGTATTATCGTTGCTACGAAAATCTTTTTGAAAAGTCGAACCAGTTCGAGATATAATTTAAGATTTCAAATCTCAGTTAATTCAGCAACCGTTTATATATTGTGAATATTTCTATTTATAATTTTATTGAATATGACTTAGAAAATTAATTCAATAACAATAACCGCTTTAAATACGTTTGATGAATTCGATAGATTCCATCATTGTTTCGTCCAATAAGCCTTTTGAGAGCGTGATAGATGATTGTTAGGATTTCATTTTTTGCAAATTTCTCGTTTGAAAGATATATCTATTACATGTTATATATATTAGAGTGTATAAAAAAAACCGACTATTTTTTTTTTTTTTTTGGAGAACATTGAAAAATCTTCCGAGTGTCCCTCAAAAATGACCTCGGTAAAATATGAGCTCTTAATATTGATATTTAGAGGTGGCGATTCTCAATTTTCTATTTCCCATTTAAATAACATAGAAAAAAATTTTTTAAAATTTAGAATTTTATTGATCGAAAATGAATCAGTGTGAAGATATAAACAAAACATATTCTTGTAGGAAATTTGACACTCTACAAAAAAGATCCGAATAAAGATTTGCGTAAGGTAAGTCGTTTCGGAGTTATCAGGCCTCAAACATCGAACCGTTTGAAATAATGATATTATTAATTTATAAATGCTACAAAACTGACCCGGAAGACTTTTCAATGTTCTTCGAAAAAAAAAAAAAAAATAGTCGGTTTTTTTGAAACACTTTAATATATATGGCATAGATTTTTTCGAAAATTTTTGTCGAGACCGTTTTCTTACTATCACTTTTATGAATGAACATTACATGTCAGAGCAGCATCGAATGCACTGGAATCATCAGTACATATTAGTTAATCATTATTTTACTTAATCGTATAAAATTGGCATTATATAAATTGTCAAATGACAATTTTAGATATTATATTCATGATATTTTGGCTTTTGTTGATATGCTCTAGGCTTTCGAGTTTCAGAATAACGTTATCTTGTTATCTTTTTAAGAGAAATTGCTCAGTTTACATGCGTGCCGAAGTGTACGCGGCTGCACCTGGCAACAAGTTTTATGTGTTATTTTATCATTTTTGTATATTTAGCCTATAATTTATCTAATGGCACTTTATCGTTAATCTTATTTTACGTTACTTATCATCTAAAACAGAAAAAATAATCAAAGAAATTCGAAACAAGGGAGTAACCATGACAGAAACCCACAACATGTGTCACATGTGATTTGAATCGTTTCTCGAACAAATTCTGTTAGTTATTATTAGTCATATATTGTTTTTTTGGTCTAACCATTGCAAGCCTATGATTGCTGAAATTGCTTTGTATAGACCTTTTAATAATTATACTAACAATGGTGAATCTTCTCCACCTTTAAAAAATCATCCGTTACCAACTACTTAACATATGTCTACACTATGTGTATGTGTATATATATATAATATTTGTACATTATGTATTTCTCGTCCGTTCTCTTCTTCCTCATTAAAGCCTGTATATAGTACCATATTGGAAATCAGGTAGCCTGGTAGGCTGCTACTACGACTTTTGCTTATTATGAAGCAGATTTCTCACGTATCTTTCGCGATTAGGAGAGCGCGAGATTTTCGTATGCTTAAGCTGAAACATCACGTGATAATAGCTAATACAAGGTGCCGATTACTGGCTGCGGATGAGACAAAAGAACGTCATGAATAAATATATTCGTAGGTGTATGAATTTGTGCTATGCTTAATTATAAGCATACGATAATCTAAACCTAAAAAGTTTACTTAGGTACAATACTTATATATCCAATACCTGTATATTGCATACGAATTAAAAATGATTGTATTTGAAAAAGAAAAAAAAACTAAGTACCAGAGTGAGAATTCGTCTACCTAATTTATTTGCAATAGGAATTTTGTATGCATACTGCTATAATTCGAATACGTCTTAGTCCTGTTGTAAGGCGTTTTCGGTTCCTATAGTAGCAGTAGTCTGCCAATTTCTTTAACATGTAATTTACTGCAGTAATACATGGGTTGTATAGAAAAAAAAAGGGTCTTTTGATTGCGTTATAAAATAGTTTTAAACAGAATTAGAATCGAGCCCATGTCATCACAACATAGTAATCATAATCCCAGCTCACCGCTAATATATCCAAGAGGTGTAAGTAGCAGTCCAAGGAATAACTGCGGTCCAAGACGGAAATTGAGATAGGAAAGTCTTGAACCTTAAAGATTTTTGATTTTCACCGTGCAGAAAGTGGCCTGCTAATGCAATGCTCAATGAAGGCCCTTTATGACCATGCGGTATCTGGAGAGAAAGTCATACGCGAGTTTTTAGACATTATTACAACACCTATTCAACGAGGAATGTCATTTAATTTATGCAATCGACACAAGTCTATCAACTCACTTCTAAATCGACGCTGAAACTGTAAGGGTCGCAGTCAGCTGCGCAAGCATAATAAATAAAGTAAGTATGTCTATTATTCCAAAGAGGTCCTTCCAGAGGCGGATCGTCCAACACACTCCATTTTATCAGACGCACACCTTCGTACGGTGATAAGATGATGCCAATATGATCAGGACCTGAAATTTGAAAACCAAGATTAATAACGACCATTTCCTGGCTACTATTTTAACTGATACTTGAGCAAAGCATCAATTACAAAATCAGAAATTACCTGTAACATTGAATCTGAAACTAATGATGTTTCCTTTGGTTATCTTCGAAATTCTTTCCAACCTGGTGGGTATTTTTATCAACGGCGCAGGACCTGGAATCCAGCTCGTTTTCCTAGTGTATAAATTGAAGGAATCTGTCAGGAAATCGTTGAGACCTAATTCGTTTCAGCTTATACCAAAGCTCACTTTTACCATAAAAACGTTGTGACAGGCATCAGGTACGGTAATCCACAGTATAACTCTTCTTCGCAATCTCTTAGCGTCGAACCTGCAGTGGCTACTTCTGGTACAATGGTTTCCACGTTGTGTGGGCTGTTCATATCCAAATCTACCAACCAATATCCAGTACCAGAATGCCGAACCGTACCGTTTTCGTTGAAGTATTGTCTGTGCGTGTGCTGTGGTAATAAATATTTTATAATTTCCATTTCAACCGAGTATTTCAATCGATACCAACGGCATACTTACTGCAATCATGAATCGGGCCGGTGCTGGAGCAAGCGGATCACCGCTGTACGGAAAGCCTAACGGTGTCAAAATCAGTATACTAACCGCTATTAAGAATATCCCAATCATAATGCTGATTAATCTGCCCGCATTTTTCACCACGATTACTATGGGTAGCTGAAAATATGATATGGTTCTGCTAAAACGTTTGCTTTCCAGTACAAAGTGCAAGATTAAACACTACAAGGAGCGTGAGAGCAGATGATTTAATACAGGTATGAACACAAAGTATATACGTGCAGAAATACAGTTTATATGATTTCTATTTGCCGTTTTCGACTAAACCGTATAATCAAGTGTGCAATTTTTATGGGGTATGAATAATTTTTGAACGTACAGTGAAACTCAGAAGGAGACAAAATATAAACGATATCATATTCGCAATAACGATTTCGGCGTTAATACCAGCACCAGATCGACCCATTATTGGAATAAAAAGGTAGAGCGCGCCTAGTGTCAAGTAAAACGACTGTATGTAAGGCAAACTAATCACACCCATGTGGTACAGCAACCATTTCCCATCTACAATAAGAAAAAAGTACGGTGAATTAGTTTGAGTGTCGGCGTGAAGTCAAATACTTATAGGATTCTAGGTGCTCTTAATGCATTCACATTTTGTTACTAATGGCATAAAATACCTTCTATTTCGACTAGGTAAATTCTACGCGACAAGAAGCTTTCAATTTCAATATTAACTGCTCACCTCTCCATCTCTTGAAAAATTTCTCTCTTATTATATTTCCTATAGAAGGAAATATCACCCAATGTAAGGGTATAAATCCAGATCTGAGTCGTAGTATAACACAGGTAGACAAAACTGTAATCCATAGTAAGTTATACGCATCGAAATACAAGTAATAAAGCGTCCATGGAGTGATATTTTCCTGAAAATACCAATTACGAATCTTGACTTCTCCGTCACTGATATAATCTTCATTTAATGACTAAACAAATACAGTTAATTGATAATCTAGATACTGCACAGCTCTGCATGCAGATCGGTTTGAATTTGCTGAATCATTGAAAGGGCCTGATAAAAATCTAAATGGGTGTTTTCAATGGCATTATTAATTAGTCCCGTTTGTGACACGTACCTTTTTTTGATGATTAGAAACAGCTAAAAAAAATGCCATGGATGAGAATATGGTCGGACAAATGTACAGAAAAAATAACCATGCTGGTCTGGCATACCAGCTCATAACTTTTCCAAGATGAGTCAGAAAGACCGCCACGATTGTTACAGAGATCATTGAGAATATATAGGAACCAATCACAGCTGACACAGACAGTGCCAATTGCTTAATGTAGACCGAATGCCTCAGATCTGGAATAGAGACAGTTTCGTACAAAATTGAGTAAATTACCGAGGTGGCCATAAAAAATTTCAATTAAACATTTTTGACTCTTCCACGTTTTCTAGTACCAAGAATAAACTGTCTTCCTGACCATTTTACAGCAAGTGGATTGCATTTACGAAATTGAAGAAATTTGGCTAAGATCTCAAATTTTCAAATCAATAGGCAATCTTTAGATTTCAACTGTTTTTATGTTCTAATACAATAGTGTGAGAATAATCAAAAGTAGCGAGATTAAGGAAATACAGTGAATTGAAAATCATTTGAGATCAATTTTTCAGGCTTATCATTAATTACCCCCTTATTTATTAGGTTTATTTGTCCGTAAAAGAAATTTCCCGACTTGAGTAAAAATGCCCTGATATTTCCCTGACTTTTCCACGTTTTCCACGTTTCCAGAATTTATGACCACCCTGTAATTGTTGAGTATACGGAACTATTAAAACTCCATCAAAATTTCACATCAAGTGATTGGGTAGAACATTTAATGTGGTAATTTCATTAATTGTTTTTTAATTTTTTTCTCACCTAATTTACGAGCAGTTTCCATGTTGAGGAAAATGGAGTAAAGTCCCGTCAAAATAACAGCGATATTAATAGTACTTGCTAGATACTCAGGCCATCTAACTACAAATGCACCCAAGAAATCGAAGAACACTAGACTTCCTTTTTGATGATTCATTACTATGTCAGAAAGATAGTGACCAGCCGTTATTCCACGTACTAATGCCAAGATGTTGTCTCCGGTTCTTTGCAGGGAACCTAGTGGCACTTGATCTACGTTATCAAACCTTGTATGATAGACATACCCATTTGTTGACCATGCAAAATCAAGACCTGTTGAAGGGAAACATCGGAGTTACATGTAGAGCTGAAATACTGATATGAATCAAATACATCGGCTTGATCAATAGACTTTTATATTACCCAGTTCCGTAAATTTTTTCAGAAGACGAAACATAGCGAATGTTCAAAAAAAATTTTATTCGTATTTTCAGCAAATTAACTCTTGGCAATAAGTACTTTATTATTTTCAGAAAGCGGGGAAAAATTTATATTTATGAAAGTTTCAGAACTACTTGGTTTGAGATAGACAAGTTTCTGGCAAAGAAATGTTACAAGAGATATTTTGCAGTATTTGATTTCATACCAGAAACTTTTCCAAAGTCTCGAAATATCCGGAAATCCGTATCTCCAGGGATGACTCCGCTCTGAAATATTTCTTGTGCTAATGATGAAGCGTATGGGTATGGGACAGACTCAGAGTAAACCTGCAAAACATACCAACTGTGTAAAAAAGATGCATGATAATTGGTTTTCGGTTGTTCAATTATATGTTCAATTCTTACTTCCAAAATCCAAGGATTGTCAGGACCAGCTTGAAACAATAATTCACGTCCGCCTGCTCCACAGGCTTCTAAATTTATGAAAGACTTTACTTCACTCGCCCATTTGTGCTGCGTTATAAAACCATGCGATGCCTGAAATTATAATATGAGTTGAAAATATTTATGTGACCAATGTGTATCCTGTATGTGCCGAAATGGAATGAAGCCTTTGAACAAACCTGCATCAAATTTTCTTCAGCTCCGTTAAATAGAAATATAATATTGTGCTTCAATATCTTTGGACTTTGAGCTATTATTCTCAGCATCTCCAACATTACGGCACATCCAGCGCCGTCATCTGAACCACCTATACAGTTTATACAGCTATGAATTAATTGTTGAAAAAATTATCAAAATTGTGATATAAACTTTTTATATCTTGGGTCAAATTGTAATTTTTCAGTGCAATTTATTCTATTTATGCATTGCTAGTAATAGCTGAGTAGAAAGAATAATTTGATATTTCTGATGAACCAAATTTCTTGTAAAACCAAAGTTCAAATTTGAAAGGTCAAATTGATCAAGTGCTCATTTAAAAGTAGAGTAATTCGGCTGATCGCCTTTAACCGAGGTCGGCTGCAGAGAAGGAAATATTAACGATCATAAAATCAGGCCTTGAACAATGATTGAAGTTATTTTTTATTACCATTCAACTCTCGACGCAAGAATGAGATTTTTACGACACGAACACACCACATACTAATAAATATTGAATATCCTACATGAGACCTTCCACATATTTTTCCATTGAGAGAAAGGGACAAGTAAAACCAAAGTTTGAAAAGTAACTCCATAGATAGTTAAAAAAAATTTTCAATTCACAGATTCAAATTTAAATTCAGATTTGAATTAAAACACTGATTCAAAATGACCATAGAAAATAATATTTTCTTGACTTTCCTAAAGTTTCCGCATGTCCAAGTCTTATGGCTACTCTGATTATTCACCATTGTTTTATTCGGCGATAAAAAGAAATATGGTTCGCGTTCTCATAACTTTCTGATATATAGAAGATTTATCAAGTAAGCAAGTCCAAAAAGCAATGTTTAGTGATCCTTAGCAAGAAAACAAATTCAAATAATTGTACAATTGAAGAAATAATACTCCTTTATTCCACGCAAACTCACACATAATATTCTCAATAGTTTTTTAAAATTTGAAATTCATCAAATATCTCATTAAAAACTCACCAGGGCTCTCGGGAAACGTATCAAAATGACAGTTAACCAACAAGCTGTGTTTCGAGTTGATTCTCGACCCAACTTTAACAATAACATTTTGAACATTTCTATAAACATTGGTCATCCCATCCAGGAAAGTTAATGGAAATGCACCGCTGTGTTTAGTGATGTCAATTTGAATTTCATGACTGTTATGAGCATCTTTGACAATGTTTTGAATTTCAGTCTTCAAAAAATTAACAGCCATGACCTCATTCTCATAGCTACCAGTTATCCGAGGGCCAATTTTAGTCAATTTGACTAAATTGTTTCTTGCTCTCTCGGCGACAAACTTTTCAGGATAAAGGCCCTCGGTGTCGGTCAACAACGGCTCTGGCAATTTCTTTTCCAAAACAATCACTGTCAAGGACACTGCCAAAAGGCATAACAGCAGGTACAACAAATGGTGTGTTTCATTCAGCGTCTCAAACGTCCTCGATTGCCTTTTCTTCGAGTAAAATACTTCATCTGATATTTCTTTTGATGAATGAACGCGAAGTCTGACTCCATCGTTCTGAAAATGAATTGTTACTCCAGGCATTCTTTGACAACGAAAGAAAATTTATTAAAAATTAGCGAATCAGTAGAAACTTAAATAATTTGACTTTAATATTTTTAAACTTCTCTGCATGCATTTATGCATTTTCGTATAGCCAGAGATTATGAATGACTCGCGATTATTTTTTGCTGACGTTAAACGACTTATGAATAAACATCACTTACCATGGTCACTGAATATGAGAAGCAATAATGTAAGAGCTCAACAGCGTCGTGAAATATTGCTGACAAAGATTATCGGACGTTGCGTTTTTGGTGTGCAGTGTCTAGAATTTCGACAAATTTCTAATGAGCTGTCAAACTCTTCTTAATCATAACGTTCCATCCACAGAGCACCTAGACGTCAAATAAGAAATCGTCTATATGAAAAAGAAAAATCAAAACCACAGCTTATCAGGCTATCTCGCATATGTATTTATATCGCATAAAAGATAAGTTAATCGCTCGATTTGTAATACCGCATGTGCAATAAGAGAACGTGAGAGACCCGCGTGCAAAATGCGCGGGTGGTATAATAACGCTATTCGAGGAAACAAGTTTTTTGTTAAGAACGACTCGATCGATCATCATAAATATTTCAATTTTCCCTTCACAATCACGATTCGTGTTGATTACGTACATATGTGCATTATACAGTACGTTATACCAACCAGGAGAACCGCTTGTTAACAATTTCGATTGTGAGATTATTTGGCGAGAGACAAGCGACGAACCAGCGACGTGTTACAGATTATCACAGTGTGCGTACAGTAGTTTGTAGAAAAATTTATCTACCGATAAACTATTAATAGATATGTAACCTTCTTTTCTTTATTACATTTATAGACACACGAACAAGCCGCTCGCTCGATTAACACCGAACTGCAGGTCTGTGCAACCTGCTCGATAAATGACATAACATTATCTACGACTCGGCGCGAAGGCAGCGGCGCGGCGACTGCGGTGCTCATGCAGTCATTCGATGCAGGATTCCCCTGCAGTACGGATGATGCGTGGACTGCGCAGACGATGTGTAACTACCTAAGTACCAAGCACGGACTTATGGAAGGAGCCATTTCCTGCGGGAATGCGGCGCACGGCAGGTCTGGAAACTCGCTCAAAATTTCAATGGTGGGGGTGTTCTCTTATTGAAGCACCGGCCGTTCCGCCTAGTGACTACGAGTGTCGCTGCTATCGAGGGATTCAGGCTACGTGTGCGAGACGGAAACAGGTTTCAAAACACACTGTTTCCATCTCTTTCGCATAGTCTGAATCCCTCTACCGTAGCGACACTCGTGGTCACTAGGCGAAACGGCCGGTGCTTCAATAAGAGGACATACCCCCACCATCAGAGTTTCCAGACCTGCATGTAAGACCCTGATGCGGCGAAAGACGGAAGGGGAATCAGAGCCGTCAGCCATCTTGATGAGCTAAATAGATATACGTATACCACGGACCACGGAGGCACACGGATATGTACGCACGTGCGGTTGTTCGTTATTATTGTATAGGTTAGTTCGGAAGGTAGCCGATCACGGACTGAGAATTCGGAATAATACATGTCTTTTTGTGTAGCGCCTAACTGCAAAAACAGATCTTTCTCAAAATCACAAAAACAATGCGAGGTCGAAGTAGGGAATAAGGCTACATTTCACCTGTAAGTATAAGTAACGATTATGGAACTGTAAATAATGTGAATGCTGTGATGCCAAGTAATGTATTTGTATCTATATTCATTCAAGTTTTCCGAAAAATATTGAGAGGTGTAGGATATGGCTTGATACGATAGGGTTGACGAACACAAGTGTGATAAAGTATGCTCGTTTATGTTCATGTCATTTTTCAGCGGAATCATTCGATAGAACATTTGCCTTCAAAGTTAGGCTGAAAGATGATGCTATTCCAAATGTGAGTTCAATTTATAGTTTTTGAACTCAAATATATTTCAGCATGTGAATGTAAATCATTTATTTATGTAGGTTCACGAATTATTCAACGCGATGTTTTCTGATCATTCTGTCGTTGTATTATCTTTTTTTTTGTTTTTTTTTGTTTTTTCTTCGTACACCTCTATACTCAGTATTATTCTGGTTCTATGTCAAGTGCTACGCACCTCTATAGAATGTACGCCGGAATTAAAATTGGATTGAAAAAAATGTGCTTACCCGCACAGTTTCTTATACAAAAAGAATTGAAGCTGTGTTGGTACATACCTATACAGTTCAAGGAAATAGTTTATCGCACCGATCTGTCCAAAAAACTAATACTACCTAAAGTGAATCGTTTAAACGTGGCGTCCGAAAACTTAGCTCATCAATATGGCCGACGTGCTACCACATGTACTCTCCCCAAGGCGCAAACCCCTCGCCACAAGCCTAGCTTACGCTCCATAAGTCCATGGTACCAAGCCGGCTGGGCTACATCCATTCACGAGTTGAAGTTACGTGTAGACGATAAAAAAAAATTTATCGCTCCACTTCGCGCTATGTTCGATATCGGCTGTTAAAGCAATCTTCTACGTTAAAATTCTCCGATTCAATCTTGCGCGCAGTTGTACATACCTACCAAGAGAATATCTTGAAAGTTAACACTCGGTCACCGCCGACTCGGCACCACTCACGTTCTTCGTCTGTTATTCGCAGGCTGGCCATCCGATATTTAATTTCAAACTGCGAAAGGTCGAAAATCGAAAAAAGTCCTTAAAGCTTATCACATTAGGTGTGATCACCCATAAAAATTCAAATTATTATTCATGGACGATTTGACAGGAAATGCCCCATACATTCAATGAAAACATAATCGTCGTCGTCGTCGATGCAATCATTTTTCGGCCTTTCGCAGTTTAGAATTAAATATGGGATGGCCAGCCTGCGAAAAACAGACGAAGAACGTGAGTGGTGCCGAGTCGGCAGTGACCGAGTGTTAACTTTCAAGGATATTCTCTTGGTATAGGTATATACACAGATTAAATTGTATGAATAAGAATCGTACAGTAACATCATTTGGAGGGAGAAGCGCGCAGAGGTTGAATAAATCAAATAAAGAGCGGGACCAGTAGTTGATGAAAATTTAACCGACGGTGGCGCAGTCTGTGAGAAAGCGGCGGAAACGAACTTCAGGGCTGAGTTCAGAAATCTTACCTGAGTGAACTCGGCACTGATATATACTGTCTCTGTCTAACACGTGAGATTAAACAAAGACACAACGATACTCAAGTCACTCGAGTAAGGTTTATGAACTCAGCCCAGGCCGTATCCTCTGGCAGACGACGAGCAGACAACTGCGAAGATGAAAATTCGATCGATGGTAGCGCCACCTGTGAGTAGACGATGGAAAGCGAACTTCACTCGGTATCCTCTAGCAGACGACGAGCAGACAACTAGCAGACGGCGTAGTGGCAGCGTAGCAGACAGCGCGCGGGCGCTCGGGTGTTTTTTTGATAAGAGGCTTATTTTTTTTTTCTCATCACAAGTTTTTTCGCGTAATTTTCAAGATTTAATAAAAAAGAAATATTCATCCACCGGGAGTAGAGATAAAAACACGAAATCATGGATCCCGAAGCTTTCCTAGACATGGCCAATCAGGTCATTAAATTAAAAATGTTCCCGTACTTTGACATTGCACACTGTGTATTGTGCGCGTTGCATGTCAGGGAAGACCTAGGACCCGGTAAGCCTACCTATTCTATATTTAAAGCCCTCAGCTCCTATCTCGAGATCTCATCTGATGTATGTATGTGCTGTACGTATGTAAGATATATACGTACCTGCGATACTTGTATTCATTTGGACCCTCCGTGGTCGTTGACCTGCACATTATAATCACGAGGATCGTATTCTTGTTCGGAAATAAAAAATTGCTGAATTCTACGCGAAGAAAAATGTCTTGAAAAATTGCCGATTTTCTCCAAGCTTAACGCTTCTCATCATCGTTGTGTGGACTCTCTTTTTTTCTCTCCTATCTCTCTCTCTCGCTGTATTCCCGTTTGAATGTATTTTTATTTCCTAAATACGTACGTTGCGGTTGGCACTCGCTATCTATATGTACTTTATAATGTAAGTAAATACATACATTAAACGGATATTCTTGCTTTAGATAAAATTCGACACACCTTTTTACGATTATGCATTGTTACTTTCCTTTCAGTAAAACAAACTGCATTGTTCCTTTCCTTTTTCTCTTTTTCGATTAAAGATCTATCTTTCGTCGTTTCTTTTTCTTTTTTTCTTTTCGTTCTTTTATCATTTGATATTATTGTTACTGAACACAAGTTTGATTACCGATCATGCTATATAGATTATTATATTCCTTAGTCAATTTTAATTATTTCCTCATAGATTAAATTGCGCAGATATCAGTTGAGATTTATGTATGCTCTTGCACTTACCCAATGCTTTAGAATGGTTCATTTGGATGTGAAAATAGATAAATAATGTGGTACGACAGTTAGAGCTTAACTCTGTAATTTTAGATTAGCTGAATTCTATTAAAAGAAGGATATCGGAGACCTTGAAACTGTTACTACAACTTCTGGGTGTGGAAAGGGGTCGATTCTTTGTAAGTCTGGAAGCAACAGAAATAATTGAAACCAAGAATCAAAGTATAGGGAATGAAATTGTCAGTACTTGCGTTATTATACAAGTAATCATTTACTGTCATGATTGAATCGGTATCTTGTCAAGTTTAGTTAACGAGCTAAATCCCATTGCTAGATGTATCAGATTTAAAGGTGAAATGACCGTCTGTAATGTACGTTAGATGCTTTTTTTGAAACTCGAAAACTGGCGAGAGGGAGGATTCACATACGTCTGGCACGTGTTCACACATGTTCAGTTTGGGCAACTCTTGGCAGCTAAAATCACAATTAATATTAACGTATCCCAATGTTAACCGAGAGAACCTAGCTGTTCTATTTTTGTATGGAATGTAGGAGACTCTAAGCCACCCGAAATGTGGCACTGAATGATTAGAGTCACCCAAAAACTAATAACAAACAATAAAACTTAAATATCCTTTCGAATTTCATTTCGTCACTCCTACGGAGGCTTCAAAGAAATCGCCAAATTTTCTAGTTCTATCAATTTTCCTTATACCAAAATAGTTTGCAGTCGGTAAAATCTTACAGTTGGATCGGAATGTCTGTGTAAATATACCGTTCACGTTTTATTGCATCCAAAGTTTGCTTAAAAGAACAAATATTCCCACCGCGAGTTGGAAAGTATTGTGCGATGTAGCGTGAATGGCATTGATTAGTTGAGAAACCTCAGAATCTATTCAACCAGATAAATAACAATGATTCTTGGAAGGTCAAAGGAAATTGACACGGCTAATGTTCTTTCGTTAGATTACAAAAAACAAGTTCATTTAATGTGTAAGTGGACAAATTGATAAGTAATTTTTCACTCGAGTATTTTGTGCTACGGCAAAATTAATTTCAAGTTCATACATTTTTACATCATGAAGTTTTACTCGAACATATAAATTCAGCTATCACACAAAGCTAGTCAGCCAACTTCACGAGTATTCAATCAATACCTGTCCCTATCTGAGCCAGCCTGGACGGTATTAATATTGGTGATATTGATTCAGACAGTAATGATTGAATAAAGACTGGTAGATATACCAGTTATCTATCAGTCTTACCTGAATGTCCGAATGGCAAACTGGATAGCTAGTCCAGTTCAGAAAGTAAGATTGCAAAACTTTGGTTCCAGTTAGGTGAAAATATATTTAATGGATTGATAAGAATTTCGTGACAATCCATCATTCGATAGCACACAGATAGCATAATTACAAATTTAGGTAGATAAGAAGTCTGGCAAGCAGCTTGCGATTCATATGAATCCTTTTATACCTCACTCCACTTTAAAATTCGATTACCTACAGAAATTCTTTACCAGATCAGTTAGACGTGCAGCATGTGTTTGTAACTAAATGCATTGATACGTTTAAAGAACCAGGGACAACCACGTTTGTAAGGATTCTGTTTGACCGACTTGATATGTTGCACTCGGTAGAATTACAAAACCATACATACATGTTGTACTTGAAGATTTTCTACACTTTAGAATTTCTCTGCTAGCATAATTTTAAAATCACAAATACCACGAAAATATTTTGAAGAAAATTAACTTCGCTCTGCGTTATCGAATAATGGCAACAGAAATCAAATATATTGTACACAATCGTCGTTCGATCCTCATTTTTACAGGAGCGCAAGCATTTTCAAGGAAACATCCGCTATCATGCTGGCTGTCGACGATGCTGGTTGTTTTTGCTGGTGGCATGTTGTGCAATGGTTTACTTGGAGAGCCAGTTCTTGCCCCCCTCAAAAACACCCCACAATTAGTAGTCGCCACCGTCGTCTGGTAACTCGCTCTAATCCCATAATATTCATTTCTCATTAATGTCCCACTTTCCAAAAGTTTTCACATGGTTATCTCTAGAAACCTGAATTGTAATCAATTTATCGTTATTGAAAGTAATTAATTCTTTATTAGGTATGTAATATTTTACACACCATTTGATGTTGGGTATAAAGTAGCGAAATTCCTGCCAGTAAAAATAATATGCTCAGCTATGAAGGAAATATACAGGTAAATAAAAATAGAAACTCTATTCTTATCGATGTATTATAACATTCGAACATAATGTTGACAATTTATATTACTCCATAGGTGTAAAAAAGTCTATGACGGTGTCACACATGCAGGGAAACTATATCCAAATGCTTATCTTATAATGATTCTCATTGGAACACTAAAAGGTACGCCTTAAAAGATTTCTTGTGCATGTTATTAGAACATTAAATTCTTTAATATCAGAAAACTTGATTGAAACGTATTAATATATGTATAAATTCGAAACTAGGTAACGGCGCTGGATTCACTAAATTGTTTGAGCGACTTATTCGTGGTGTTTGGACACCAACGGCTATGGAATTCATGCAGCCTAGTTTGTGAGTTTATGACCTCTTAATTTATCTCAAAATCTTCCGATGTATGCTACTATAAAATTCGGAATGTAAATAGTTTACACTCTAACCCTAATACTTTTCTCCTACTTTATCAGCCCGACAAAAGCATCTATGGTTGCCTCGATCATATTTGTGCTTGATAAGAAAACTGACATAATTTCTGCACCCCATGCTCTTGTTTACTTCGGCATTGTGATCTTCTTCGTTTACTTCAAGGTACGCAGCAAACACTTTTTATATTTGTGGAAATATATTTAGACAATTTTTGAATTCAATCGTTTGTAATTTTAAGTTACGCCAGCATTGTTTTGTTCACCTGCATTATTTTTATGTTTCTGTCTCTGTTAACAGCTGTCTTCTATTCTACTCGGTATCCATGATCCCTTTGTTCCTTTTGAAAACCTGTTTTGCGCTCTTTTCATGGGAGGAATCTGGGACTCGTTGGCAAAATTACTTGGACGAGGCCAAACAAAAGATGAAAAGACAGACTCCAAGAAAACCAATTGAAGTTAATGTAAGTTCAGTGAATCATTTTATTTTTTTAGCTAATGTGTTATGTAGTGAAATGTGATTTTATTCTGTTTCGTTTAGACATTTGTGACTGAAGATAAATACGGGTATCGTTTACAACAACTAAGTGAAACTTTGTGTTTCTATTTTTCAGAATCACAACAAAAAAATGCAACTGACTTGTTATTTATTGACATAAAGAAGATTAAACGGACCCAGGGAGTAATAGAAACGCAAGCTAGTCAAATAACTCGATTCCTAAAAGATGACATATGATGAATTGTCAAACCAAAAGTACAACCAATTGTTTATTACACTAACACCGTAGCGGGAACCGAAGTTCAAGCGTCGATACCTAGGTGTGTGAAGTATTACGTAAAATGTAAACGCATCGCCAATTGATCAAGAAGCAAAAATCCACCACTCGTATACAAAAAAAAAAAAATCATTTTTCAATTACCGTTAAATATCACGACCAAATTTTTATGTATTAAAATCATACTGTTGTTCATCATTTATCACACCATAAAATTGTACAAATATCATTCAAACCACGTTCCCTGCTCACGATGCTAAATAACATTTATTTTTGGTCTCAATAGCTGCTAAGTGCGAGTGGCGGTGCCCATTATTTATTAAATCGCCCGATGACAGTTTAGAATTGGAAAAAAACATAATGTATTAACTATTGTAAATATTGAAGTTTATCATATCAAGTGATTCGAATTTTATTAGTTTTATCAATTTCATGCAATGAATTTGAGTATATTTGAAAATTATAACTGAAGTGCACACTTCAATATATGTTATATGTACGCATGTGTATAACTATGTATATTTATTCACACTTTATTCATTATTTTTTTTATGCGCTTTAATTTTGATCTACCAATAACGCAGTGGGTGCTGTTTTGTAGAGAGCGCATGAAATGAATGATGTATAAAAAATATTTCGATTCTTAAAACTATAAAATTGTAACCCTTCATCATTTTTATGGTGTTTTTTTTTTTCGTACATCTAAGCTCATGTTCATAAATATGACGTATGGTTGAGAAATTATCGATTTTTGACTGCCCATTTGTTTTGGGTAAATGTAATAACTGCGTTATAATGAGTCTATATTAATGATCCTAACGCATCGAACATATTTTCAAATACAGTGTGAATTGTATGTTAGTGCACAGTGTGTTGAGAATGAAAATTTATGCATCAAGAAATAAAAATAAAAAGAAGCTCTTGGTAAAACCTTATAAAGGCTAAGAGCTGGTACAGCTGAAAAATTGAAGTTCTTTTAAACCCGTCAACTTACTATACCAACTTCTTTATTAAATATTTATATTCCATACTTCAGTCATTGAAAGTTCGCGAATACAGACTAAAAGTTACCTAAGCATCATGAAAATAACACCGAAAGCTTTTTGTACTTCCCGAATTTTCCCCATTCACAACATAAGCTGTGCAGGCTTATCACCTGGTGCATCAGGGACTTTGCAGGCGTAATGCCCAGGCTGCTTGATTCGAATATTTAATCCATATTCATGCTTATATTCATTATTCAAACTCACTTGTCTAGCTTCAGACGATTCTGGATCTATAAATAGGTGTACATCTGCTTGGGTGTGCAAATGATTGTCTCTCTTTGGTTTTGACGGTTCGTCTTTACTCTGCATCATGAGTAACCAGTCCGTGTCTATCTGAATATTTGGTTCTTCATCGGGAACTTGAGTTCTGATATTGTATATCTGGTCCCAGTCTTTATAGCGACAGTACTTATCCAGCTCTGGCATTCGAGGGTCTTGGAAAAATAGAACGTTCTTATGCACTGCTGGTATAGGAACTCTGTCCGCTGCGCATTTCTCACACAGAGTTGGGTCGGGCTGTGAAATAATGCAGGCAATAGAGCAAATTGTAGTTCAAGTGAGATTATAAAAGCATTACATTTTTGATGCACAAGTCAATTCTACTTACATGATAATCCAATCTGTGATCTGATTCTTCTTTTACACATATCGGCTTACAGTTTGAATCTTCTGAGGAGGTTTGTTCGGAACTGTTTGATAACGAGGATGATAATGTACCGCTGTCTGAGAGACAAGTATCGTTTGATTGCGTTGTGGTTGAGGTCTCACGTTTTGTCGACAATTTACTTCCTTTACTGTCATCACTAAAACTTTGACTGGTTTCGAATGACATTTGTGATGGATCATGGGGAGAGAATTTATCTGTGCTACTTTGCAAGTCACATCGCATTGGTGAGTCTTTACTAATTTCCGATTCACCTCCGCAGAGTGAAGGTTTGTCCTGATATCCATTACCGCAGACATTTGTACTGTCACAAAGTACGTTACTAAAAAACCAATACACAAATATTTTTGCATCTCCGTGGGGAACTCGAATATCGTAAATTAATCAGTTAGACTAGAGACCCTTGGAGATTAAATTCTTTAGTGGAATATCGACTAACTTATTCTTTGGACACGTCGAAATTTCAGTAGACGGTTTCTCTGCAGGTTCTTTCCCACAAAAGTTCAATTTTTCGCCACAAATTGTCGTATAGGATGAATTGTCTTCATATAAACCTCCATCTTCCTTGATACGTCGGTGCTGCTTCTTTGATTTACATTTTGTGGATTTCTTGCCATATTTATACCAATCATTACTGTTATCATTTTGTCCGCAACATGACAGCAAGGCCACACTGACATCGCTATCCTCTTCTTTGCTGTACAGTGAATCTATGCAACATAGAATTTTACTGTGATGATTGCTTGGATTCTCTATCAAACATTAAGCATCATTTCTCAACCCTACAGCGTTCGCTTGCCTAAGTAATTTGATTATCTTACCTCCACAAATCTTGGGACAGCACGTATCAGAAGAATCTGATGGATTTATTCCGTTACTAGAATTGCACACAGAATCTGAATGTGCGGAGCTCTTTTCTGTGTCTGATTTATTGTCGACAGTTGTTTCGGAAAAATGTTGACAGGTGCAAAATAGTTGCTGGTCTTGCGGTGCGAGAAACCAATTCATGACGTTTGTTTTGAAATGCTCCGGTGTCCAAATATCTTCGGTGTATAATCTTGGGCAGCAGGCTTGCCATGGTTTTGCAGGTTCTGCTTTTACTGAGGAGACTTGAAAGAAGTTTTTTTTTTTGTTACTTTCACACAACCTTAGAAACAGACAACGTAATTTTTACTGACCCTTGTCGGATGATTGTGCTAACTTTGTTTGAACAGATTCTATCATCTCTTCAAGAATGCGATACCAGGTTGACGGAAACACATATTTTCGACTGCATCTTTTTTCGATCATCTGTTTCCTCTTCTCTTCTGCGTACATGGCTTTCAGAGATTCCATTAATCTGATACATTCTCTTTCACTCACACCAAGCAAGTTCAATCTCCTAGCTATTATACCGTACGCCTTCATCCTTCTCGATCGATCTTTGTAAAATGAATGCGTAGGGTCCCATAATATAGGATGAACTTTGTAGATGCTTAAAAACCTTAAAATGTTCACATTGGTCCACTTTTTGGCATCAGGGACAAAGCGCAGCCACCACTTTTGGTTTTTTTCAATCACATCTGATTGAGGTTTCGCTATTTTCATATCTTCACTGGTGGAAATTTTGAACTTTATTTTACCAAAACAATGCTATCGGATGATAATTATGAACCCAAGAAACGTAGAGACGAAATATATTACAGAGTTCAGTGCCTACTCGGCATTGAAACCGTGATTGAAACTATCCTCTTTGACCGAAACAACCGAAATTCAGTGGGTTGCTACCGTTATACTAGCGTTTTATTTGCTCACGGGATCGGCACGAAACTCAAATATTGTTAAAACTCCCGCATGGGGAAGAATTGATTGCAAATTCATAATTCAATCGAATAATTAAGGTAACGTACATAGTATATACTTTGGCTAGTAACAGATCGGTATATAAATATTCATCTGTACAGGTCTGAGCTACCTGATTTGAATCGATGCTGCGTGAAATATTGGGTGCATTTTATTTGTCACGTTTTGAAAATGAAAGGTTTGGAAAAAGCAGCCGGTTGGCTGATATTCGAATATTGCCCAATCAGGTGAGTCTTTCAACCATTTCATTTTCAAAAGATGGCGAATAGAATATGTCCTTTATCAGCCCCAACAGTCAAGTGCTGCACTCTGCGTCTGACTAGAATATATCTCGCACCTAATTTGGGTTCGAATGGTTCGAAATGATTTTTTGAAGGTTGTAAAATATACGTATTTGACGCAGAAAATACGCTTCATATGCAAACATTTACTCCTCCACATTTATCGCGATAACATTTGGTGTTACCGTAAAGCAAAATTATACGTAGAACTCCTTCGATATTAAAGACTATAATGAGTTTTCTGTTCAATCTTCTGAAGGGTGCCTTTTTGAGAATGTTGCAGTTGATTTGGTTCGGAAAACGAAAGATATCGAACTCATTGAGTATCTACGTGAAAACTAACACGGGAAATACGCTCTCCATTGATTTAGATCCGAAATGGGACATCAGAAACCTAAAAGAGATCGTCGGGCCTCAGCTTGGCATATCTCCCGAAGATATCAAGATCATATTTGCTGGTAAAGAGTTGCACAATTCCACGATAATAGAGGTATGTTAACAATCGTATAAGCAGGAGTAAACTGTCGTTTTATTACGGTACAAAATATAGTTATTAACAATTGTGTTTATCTACCTAACCTCAATTCTAATCTGAAATGTAAATATTTTTATCTGTTGTCTAGGAATGCGATCTTGGTCAGCAAAGTATTTTGCATGCCATAAAATTGCCACCCGGAAAAAATCGCCTTAATAGAAAAAAGGATACTAAAAATCTTATCGAAGAATCTATAGATGAAGGATCGGAAGCAAATGAAAGTGGAAGCAAACCTCTGAACGAAACTTTGATCGACTTACCATTGGACGATTCGGACCGTCATGAAAATCACAGCGAGCAGGGTATTCGTACATTTAGTTTTCCCCATTGCAATGACTTTTGTAGGATTAAAGTCTTGACGATAGAATTCTCGAATAGTAGATTTCTTGTTGAACAGAACAAAAAAAATTGGTCAATATATGTTTACGTAATTACACTGCAGTGTTTTTAAGCTGTAATTATTATCACAATACTCTTTTGAACTTGGTGGTTGTAATGATTTTACAGAGCAGCAACAAGCCCGTGCCCATTTTTACGTTTACTGTTCGCTGCCATGTAAATCAGTGGAAGCAGGAAAGCTGAGAGTGAGATGCGCGACATGTGGTAGCGGGGCTGTGACTGTGGATCGAGACCCTCAGTGTTGGCCTGACGTGCAGCAGCCTCGTAGAATAACTGTACATTGTGAGAATCACGATTGTCAGACATTACTGTCTTCCTTAGCGCAGAAGGATGAAGGTACTCCTCAAGTGAGATACGCGCAGTTTTATTTCAAGTGCGCCAATCACGTGAGTCTTGGAGAAAAAGATGAGGCGGTACCGCTTTATTTGATTAAACCAAATCTGAGAAATGTACCTTGTCTGGCTTGCACGGATACAAGGTAACGCTTTGATTTGGCACATAAATAATTGGTGTAGAAGTAAACGTAAGAAGAATTAATACAAGCTTTGTTAATACTTTTCAGGGACACGGTACTGGTTTTCCCTTGCGAGGCTGGACATGTAACCTGCCTGGACTGCTTCCGGGACTATTGCGTGGCTCGTCTGCGGGATCGTCAGTTTGAGTTTGACGACAACCACGGATACTATACCTTGCCATGTCCGGCTGGTTGCCAAAATTCGCACATATCCGAAGTTCATCACTTCCGTCTTCTCTCACCTGAGCAGGTACAGCGGTACCTAAAATTATTGGCCTCTTCTACTTTCACCGTCACACTCATTCCATAAATATCATTGGATTACCAATGAATTAATGCAATTCAAATTACAGTATGAGCAGTACCAACGATTTGGAACTGAGGAATACGTTCTAAGGGCAGGAGGACTTCTGTGTCCGAGGCCCGATTGCGGAATGGGAATTATTCCACCTGATCAGACTGATGAGGAGCGTAGTCGATCCCCGGATGAGGACGACTGTCGTAGAATTCAATGTATTGGTGGTTGTGGGGTACGTCATAGAATTGTTGCCAGTACTCGAGGACATTTAGCACTTACTCGCTGCTGAAAAACCACTATAATTCAGTGTTTTCCCATAGTATGTTTTCTGTAGGCGATGCTTGCAAGGTTTCCACGTAGGTGAATGTGACTCACAACAGCCTACGACGTATTCTTCTACCTCCGCCGTCTCCTGTCCTTCAGGCTATGCAATTGATCCTCTGCGAGCTAGCGAGGTAAGTAACACTATTTTTATTTACGTATTTGAATCGATAAACAATCAGACAGATAACCTAATTTTAATTCCAGGCCAAGTGGGACGAAGCGAGTAAGAAGACGATTCAAATATCGACGAAACCATGCCCGAAATGTAGAACGCCGACTGAACGAGATGGTAAGCTTATTCACGTATATTTTTCAGTCTTACCTTATTAAGAGTTTTTAACTCGCTTGCCCGTTATATTTGCCATAATTTG
The DNA here is from genome assembly GCF_021155785.1 of Neodiprion fabricii. Taxonomy (NCBI): domain Eukaryota; kingdom Metazoa; phylum Arthropoda; class Insecta; order Hymenoptera; family Diprionidae; genus Neodiprion; species Neodiprion fabricii. The sequence goes on along the minus strand of NC_060239.1, from coordinate 35,869,773 downwards.
GATATGGAAATGATAATGAAGTATTGAGATTGGGGAACAATAATGATTGGCAGGTGGCTGTATGCACATGGTTTGTACAAGAGCTGGCTGTAGTTTCCAGTGGTGCTGGGTGTGTCAGACGGAATGGACGAGAGACTGTATGGGAAGTCATTGGTTCGGATGATGTTCTGAAACTATTTATATCAGTAATTGTTTATACTGTGACGGGATCAGGTTAATGCAACTTCGAAAGCCAGGTAAAATTGTGATAGGTATTTACCTACGTAGTGAAATAAATTGTTGTTCTTTTCAATTTTTTATTTTTATCATCAGAATACACCCTTTATACCTCTATACCTGAAACCTCTCAATCGCCTACGGGCTGTACAATATTTACATGGTAATAAAAAATAAGAGCACTGAACACTCACGGTTTTATTATCATTATAGTAAATTTGTGTAAGTCGATGTTGAAAAATTTTCTAGGTATATCGGAAAGTGATAGGCGGCAAATTAACAATTCGCGTCTCTAGGATATGGATATTACTGTTACTACTTAAGCTTTAGGCAAACATACACTGTGTGTATCTGAGTATTTAATTATACAGTATAAGGACTTTACCGCGATAATAGCTTATATTATTATGGTAGTTCCTCCCAAAATGAGTTTTCTTACAATCGTTCTAAGAAAAAAGTACACACTTTCATAACAGTATTTTACATCAGCTATCAAAATTGAGTGAGCTTGACCGTTTCAATCTCGAGATATTAATTGTCAAAGTTTCAATTCTCTACACCTGACTTCCTATCTCTGAGAATCTTAATGAAAAATGAGTATGTTAAAGCATCGTGACAAAAACTTTCCTCGCTGATTGTAGTATATATTTCACTGTACCGTTTCAGAGTAATTTTAATCCAAAGTTGAGGATTTTACGGTACGTACGACGTGATCCAACGAGAGTGAGAGAGACCGCCAACAAAGCTTGTGTACTTGAGGGGCGCATGTCTGTGTGTACAAAAATGGCAGGAACTACCTTAATGCTGTCCTGGGAGACGATAATCTTCTGTAATCTTATGCTAATTACCTATAATTATCCTACTCGTAGCCGTATCTTATTTACAGGCGACAAGAATTCGCCAGACATTCTTTCAAATGGACGGATTTTGTTCCGACTTACGTAGGTATTACTACCGACTTCAAGTACCGTAAAATTATTATAATTTACGTGTGTGTGTCTCCTCAATTGCATTATAACAGTAACAATCATCTCTATACTATCGTATACTGTCGTCTCGGTTTTATCGATAACAATTACGTTAACATTTATAATGTGCGTATTTGAAAAATTTGAGGTATAATATTACAGGAACAAGGGTGAAGTAAAACGTTTACGGTGTAGTCAAACATTAAAGTTGAGATTTGTTTGTGAGAGTGGGAGTGATAGAATTAAAAGTTTTTAGTCTTAGTTATATTTCACCGGAATCATACAGTAAACGCGCGCGTCTTCCACACAGTTTGAATATTTCACGTTAAAAATGGAAACTATCTTCTCCTGCAGCCTGCAGTGTTTTTTAAAATAAGCATCTACCTTCGTGCTCTATATTTGTCGCGCGAGCCTCGATGAACGATAAACAATAAACATGATGAGTTTAAAGATAAAGTACGGATTCCCATTATCATCGTTTACATTCTATTATTTAGATTGATTACTTTCGGAAAATGGTGGAAAAAAAATCGTGGTTAAGGGTAAATCATTCGGTACAAGTACGAGCAAATTACTCTGCGTGAATATTTTTAAGAATGTACTGGCTATACATTCCCACCCAAAAGTGAGTCTCGACAATACTGAATTCTTTATGATAAGATGAAAATCGGAAAAAATCAACCACAATAAAAACGACATGAAAATTAAATTTGAATTATAATAATGTCCAAAAGTTTTAACAAATTTTTAGGAAATGAATTCGCTGATTTTGTCAAGTGCACATTAATTTCTAAATGATTTTCTCATTATTTTGAAATTTCCGTTTTCGAACATTCGTAAAGGCTATCTTTACGATACTATTCGTACAATGCACCGGAAACTTCTTAATTTTAATGTACAACGTTTTTACGAAAAGCGTATCTAAAATTCACGATTTTTCCTCCATCGTTCAAAATTTTAAATTTTCGCTAACGATAATTTCAAAACAATGCAAAAATTCTTTAAATAATCATGCGCATTCAGAAAAATCAACAAATTCATTTCACATGACAAAAAAACATTCCCCAAAAATTTGTTAAACAATGTTTTATTTAGACAATTTATCGATAACTTTTTGGCATTATTATTATTCAAATTTAATTTTCTTATCGTTATTATAGTGGTTGATTTTTTTCCGATTTTTATTTTATCATAAAGTATTCAATATTGTCGACGAGACTAACTTTTGGTTGAGAATGTATAGCCAATACATCCTTAACTGATCGTGAGAAACGTGTTCCTCAATTCGTTGAAAATAACGTGTCCACGATACCTGTAGAATTCATAGGTGTCGTGAAATCAAAATGGCCGCCGTTGGTTCACCTGTGATTTTGTTTCGGCTGCACGATCTTATCCAGCGCAGAAATATTTTACTACCGCTACCCGACGCCAGGCAAAATACAGCAAGAATAATATGATCATACCTTTAGCATCGGCAAGGTAACGAAAATCGATAATTCAGCCTACGAAATTCACTCGTTATGTACGTTGCCCATGTTTTTCACCCTTCCACTTCTCAATTCACCGTAATGCAGGTGGATTACCTCGCCCCGGTCAAATAGCGGTAGTCTGTGGCGCAGGCGGAGGTGTCAGCGGTGACCAGTTCGACTGATGTTCGGCAGCCGATGCGTCCTGTTGCCTTTGCTGCTGTTGCTGCTGCTGCTGCTGCTGCTGCTGCTGTTGCTGCTGCTGATGGTGTTGCCGATGATGGTGATCGACGACCGAGGAAAACCTCCGGCCAGCCTCGCTAGCCACGTCCTCCTCTGGGTTTCCCTGCTCCGGGTACCCCTGGACACTCTGCATCTCCTTCGGCGCCTCGTACTCGGCGACCGAATTCGGCGAGGGCGTACCTTGGGGATGTTGAAGATGCAGCTGGGGGTGGTGGTGCTGATGGGGATGCAGCGACTGCCCGGGATGGTGGTGGTACTCCGGGTGATACTCGTCCGGTTCGGCGGGTCCGTTCAGCGGCTGATGGAGGCTCGGACCGCCCGGGGGATACGGGGATATCTGGTGGTGCAGATGCAGGTTCAGGTTCAGATACGGCTGCTGCATCTGGTCGCTCGGGGACGCCGAGGGGTGCAGCCACCCTGACGAATCGCCGCAGTGCGTCTGGCCGTGTGTCGCCGTGCTGCAGGGTGCCGATGGCACGTAGACCGTGCAGGAAGTCGTCGTCGTCGCTGGAGCCGAACCGGAGTGCGCGTACGGCGATGACGCCGAGGATGACGGCGACGGCGAGGCTGGCGGCCAATCCTGCAAAGTACCCGCGGCCAGCGCTTCGGGACTTCGAGGCGCCCAGCCGACGTACGTCGTCGAATGCAGCAGCGCCGGTCCGTAGGGATCGACGTGTTGCTCTGAGAAGTCGTAAAACCTCTTTATATGGTTGCTTTGTTGTTCAGGGACTTGAATAGATAAGGGACGGCTAGAAAGCGCTTCAAATGTTCGGGTCGCGATTGTTATTTTTCAGATCTCTATGCGGTTGGTCTCAGTCGAGAAGAAACGAATGATTTCAAGTCATCGACATTGATTTTCATTGTTACGCCCGATTTTAAATTATGTACTAGCCGTCCGGGCGATTTTCGCTGCTTTCCGGATTGGTTATGGTAGAATCACAAAAAATTATTGGACAGCGGTGGGAATGACCGAAAATGCTGGAAGATAGTATTCGAAATCAATTGGTAAACCGAAAGTCAACGAAAGTAAACGATAAACTAGAAATCGATAGAATTTTAACGAATTGAAACAATTCGGCGTTTACCGTAAGCAAGACTTACAACAATTTTTATAAATTTCAACGTTTGCCGCGTGATTTCTTCACCGCTATCGTGTGATTTCAAGTGATTTAGATATCGTTCGTCTCATTTAGCTGAAATTTGAAGACCATTCGAGGCGAGTAATAATTGTACCGACTGAATTCATTTCGTGTATAGGACCACCATATTCGGTTATAAAAAAATATTATACTGACTCGAATAATCAACATCGTAAACACGTGTGTCTGTGCAATGAAGATGGAGTGATGGGGAGTTTATTTGACTCACCGTCCTGAATGTACTTCGGCCTGAGCGTGTAAGGTCCGGGTCTACAGGCGTTTTTATGATTTACCGAAATGGAGGTGGGCAGACTGGTCGAGCCGCCTTGTGGTTGACTTTGGGCGACGGCAAGGGCTGACGCAGGGTTGTATTCGTAGCTCATAGTCGGCTGTGGTAGGAACCAAGTACCAGTGTCTACAACGTCAAGTAATATTTAGAATAAATCCAACTGCAGGAAAAGAACACGTCATCGGTTCGGTTCAAAGCTCGGAAAATATTTCAGCCGCAATGTGAACCAAACCTGATCATCGAAACATCGATTGCTGTCGCTGGTACACTGAGAAAAATTTCATTTGTTACATTAACTAGAAAAATTCAGTAAAACAGGTATCGTTAAAAAAAACTGTTTGAATATCGTTGGAATTACGAAAAACGAGGTACGCGTAACCATTTTGCGCTATCGTCGATCCTTTTTTGGTTATTACAACGCAAAATCAGTTCGTTCGGTTTACTCTACTTTTTTAGTTAAACAAGGCCTTAACGTCTGTTATTGTTGTAATGATAAAGAATAGTAACGGATACTAGACTTTCCGGCAACAGCTGGAAAACTAATTTTCATTCTCTACGTAGAACTATATTTTTCGATTGTGGTAAAAAATGAAAATAGTTAAGGACTGAGCGGTAACCGGAACTAAAAATTTCTCTCAGTGTACCCACATTTACACAAAGTCGCGAACAGGCAACGAGGCTGATTAGGTATTATCACAGTTGGCAATTATTGGTAAATGTATTCGAATATACATAATTAATACACACGTAATTAGCAGGCCACTTACATTGCGGATATGATTGAGTATCGCTGGGTCTCTCTTTCGCGTCCAAAAAGGCCTTCGCGAAGGGGTTGTACTTTATTTTGAGACTAGTTACTTCCTCGTTTTGATAGGCCGTCACCGCGATGAATTGCGTCTCGGGAAATCTGTAGGTAAGGACCTGCGATAGGTGGAAAAATAGATGAGTTTCCCGATTCGCTGAAGTAAATTTACCACTGCTGAGGAATTTAACGCCGCAATAGCGAAACCCTACCGTTCTCTGCTCCTCGGCACCAACTCTCACGAGGTGCACCCTGGGTTCGTATTTGTGCAACGAGTTCAGCATTATCTGTCCGTTTCCGTTAGACTTGTTCGTCAGTTTGACCTTCGCGAAGGACACGGCCTCCTTCATCCAGTGTGCACCGAAATTCGGACTCTCCGGGTGGATGTAGATCGGGTTCGGTGGAGCCACTTCCGCTTTTCCACCTGGCACCCATTCCCCGTTCACGTATTTCCACCTGCATTGTAATTTTCGTCAAACTCTCAATATTTACAGGACCTAACTGGGATTAACCGTGTTCCTTTAACGCAGTCTTTGACTAACGCAAGATTCGTCCCTTTTTTTCTTTCGAAGCGAAACTTCTTTAGCGTTGGTAACTGCGGAATATTGTGAAACGCTCTGTCGTGAACCGTCATGTTACGAAACTCCCAAACGGCACCTAAACATCGGTATTTCCTCCGTGTCCGAACACAAAAATTTATTTAATATTTCAATAAGAATCGGAAATTGCTGATTATCCTTTTTTGTCTCCCTCTTTCTCTCTCTCAATTTAAAAATTACGACACACCGCGAACAAAGAAAACATCTCGCCCATACAAATATCGTAGGAGCAAATTGCAAGGTGGAATCTCATTACGTTGATCAAACATTGCCGGTAGCTCATGTCGCGGTCACGTGACATTAAAATTCTCCTATTTTTTCCCTCCTACATTGCGCGGTTTCGTTACCACGTAATTTTTGTTCCTGCAATGACTAGCTGTGAGCTATGAAATGAAAATATTGTGCCCTAAACTTTCGCCGTTGCTTTCTGTTCGACATAGTTAAACATAAATAGACGATGTAACACGTAGCATATCAACGCCCGTGTTTACGACTCGCGATTGCACTCTTGCCTCGCAGTAGCGGTAATTCAAAAACCAGAAGGTTTACAGTCTAATATAAAATTGAAAAATACAAGTCCGATCTCTTCACCAATTTAGCCGGCAAACTATCAGCCTAATTAACGCCTCGTTCTCAATGTAGCTTGACTCGCACTATTTGTTTCAAATTCTCAAAGTGCATTAGGTGTACCGACCAAGCCTAAAACTCTTTTTCTAGCAGCTCTCCCGCGATCAGTTTGGACAAAAAAAAGTTTATACATTTACATCTTAACAAGTTTTGCGTTACCCTAATTCGAGAAGTGCGTATCATCTTCTTTGAAGGTTCCAACACTTTTTCTAACGCGTAATAATCTGTGGATCCAAAACCCTCACCTATATTCGATTTATTGCCTCCTCATATGCGCGGCGTTGTAAAAGCTTTCGTCGCGAGGAACCTGATATTTTACTACGGGTTATCTCGTCCTCAGGAATCATATTGTAGTAACGTGTCAATCGACAAGCTGTAAAACCCGTCAGCCGAGTGCCGGAGTGAAATACGACGTTAAAAGTATTACGCTTCTTCACAGTTAACTTCGACAAACTATTTCAAAGATGTATATATGTAGCTTATCGTACCGCTGACATTTCTGCGGCGTAAACTGGAGAACGATTATTGTCGAAGTCATCCTTCGGAGGAATTAACCGGTACAGAATTGCCCGTTACACGTTCTGCACACCTCTCGCATAGTACCGAATAATGACAAGAAACCGGATTTACCGCGATTAGTCCGTATTTACCTGTGAGGATCGACTTGCACGAACTCCAGAAGCAAAGTGTACATGGCCGCCGGCTCCAATCCTCTGGCGATGACTTTGACCACAGGAAACATCCGCCTGGAATAAATAACATCACTAAAACTTCCCAAAAAACTTGTACTGCGAAGCTGCTTGGATATTCCACGTAATATGTTGCACTTCACGATCGGTTAGTGTGGTCAATGATGTATGAATTTTTAGATTTTTTCATACATCGAATGAGAAATGCGATGAGGTGAATAAATTTAATCGACGGAGACTAAGAAATTTATATTCACGATCTACGCGTTGGCACTGATTGTTTTCTGAAATATCTACAAATTCTTCGGATTACAGTGAGGATAAGTATTATTGACACTTGATGAATCGGTTATCAGCAATCGATGGTTATAGCCGCATGGAACAAGGATTATTCAGGAAAAAACCTCCGAGATGTCAATTTTCAGACTATCCAACTAGAACTCAGAAGCAAACGAGTTTTCATCACGCGAAGGTGAATAAATTCGAATTTGAACAAACCAAGGCTGATTTTCCGAACAGTCAACGAGCAGAAAAAAAGCGAACAACAATCGAGTTGCCGAGAGATAATTTAATCGTTTCTGTAAAAATATCAAGAATCTTGGATTATAAACGGACCGAAATGAGGTCCACGAGGCCTGACCCAGCGTTAACGTCACTGCTTTTATTCCGTAGACCAAACTTCTTCAAGAAGCGTATAAAACCACCACTGAAATATGCCGTAAAAAAAGCATACAAAGATTTGGATATAACCATGACTGTCGTAATTTCCTTTCTCACGAAACAAAAAAAAGAAGAACCGTCAATTTCATAACACTTCCAAACACAACAAGCAGACAACATGCGAAGTCATAGAGAACTCGTCACGATATTTCAGAACGAAAACACCGTAGTTCTACCAAAGGCATCGCGATCGCGTAACGAACGCACCTTCCGTTCTTGGTGACGATCATCTCGTTGGTGATGCACTGAAACCTGGTCCACAGTTCCCTGTCCTCGAGGGTGAGGGACAGGCTCTGACCGGCGGAATTTGCGGGACCGGGAGTATCGTTCCTGTTCTCATCTACGAGATGATTGTCGCGGTCCCTTTCGCAGCAGGAAGACCTCGGCGGACTGTCGGGGGCTGCCGACGAGGATGACGGACCTGGGACGTTGCTGGTGCCGCGTTGGTGCTCCTGCAGCCCGGCGGAGTGCATCATTGACATTAATTTGCTTATATATATATATGTATATATATATATATATATATGCGTGTGTCTGTGCGTCTGCGTATATATGTATATATGTATATGTATATATAATATATATGCGCGCCTTCGGGGGCGAGAGCTGGTTCCAGGTTTCTGATGAATTTATCAATTAGAGGCGATTTAATCACCGGCTCGAGCTCACTAACACTTGACTAAACAAAGTAATTATTACGGTGGCCCGTAGCAGCCGACGTAGCTCGGGTACACCTCGAGTGGGTGAACACCTCGTTGTCACACTTTACTGCGATATTTCACACTACTCGGCGAACCTGGAGGCTGCGGCCGCAAGACTCGGGTATGCGGTTCCCTCTTGCCGCGGCTCACCTCCGGTCCTTCCGTCCGTCCCTCGTTCTACCCCCACGCCTCCGACGGTCTAATTAGCGTCGATTAGAAGGCCGCGATGGCTGACCGCTCCCTCTTTCCAGCCCCACCACCACCCCTCGTAACCGTCAGCGAGCCCTCCGCGTTGCGGTACCGTTTTTCCGGTTCCTACCAGGGTCTTTTTCCCAACGTTCGCGGCTCCCATTGGCCAAGGTGACGGTTCGACGCGTCCTTGTCACACCTCGTCGCCGTTCACCTCGTAGCCGATTGGTTGGCTCCGGGTCAGTTCGCCTCCAGGTAACCGGCTCCCGACTCCTTCGACTCGGCCGAAGTCGACGCCCCCGGTTACGTGTTTGCCTCTTGCCAGCGGCTCGCCTGCGATCGAGCTCAGTTACTACACGGTGTCATGACAAACGTCGTGGCCGTCCGCTTTCGCCCTTGGGATTCGAGCTACCGAAGTTGTCCGGCTCATCCCCGAGGAGGCGGAGCTTACGGGTGACTTTTTCTTGTTACAAGATTTGGCCCGCGAACTTTTATACAGAGAATGTACGACGCGTAGGTGTGCGATATGTCGGTGCCGATGACGATCGTCTTGCTTCGGACGCTGGTAATTATTACCAAGGACTTCTGTTTCTTCAGGGAAAAACTTACAACGCCGGATTACAAACTCGTCCACTTTCGACAACGGCTCGCAGCTAATATAAATCGAAACTCATCTTGTGTCGCCGTTATTGTTATACGGTTCACCGTTAGGATGCTGCACGAAGTGAGAAGAAGTCTTCTGCCCCACATGTAGAACGCGAAATCCTTGCAGGATCAACGGTAACGGAATTCGGTTATTTTTTTTTTTTTTTCATTTTATTCGCAATTTACTTCATCATTTTCATATTGTTATAATATTTGCCGGACGTAATTGCCACGGCTCGAATTGCAAAGGACTTCTTTGCATACCAGGGTTGCAAATTTTTCAATGAAAAAGTAATGGTTAATGCATTACTTTTTGATTAAAAAATTTGCAACCCTGTTGCATACCTGGTTGAGCAATACACTAATGAAATATCTCAATTTTTTACGTAATACAATGTTGTTCCTTTTTCCAATTGATTACTTAAATTGAATAGAATTTTTAATACTTTTCTCCTGTTCGATAATGATTATGTAATACTGTATAAATCGTCCGGTTCACCATAGATTGGGTTTCTTTTGAATGTTGAATGTTCTTTTGAGGTTTAAATTGTTTGAGAAATTGAAAAGCAGGTACGCACCTGATGCACAACATTTATAGAAAGGTATTTTTGTCCCCAATATCGTAGTCAAAGAAACGCACATATTAAATCCATTATAGCTATGAAGGAAAACGATAAAAGTCATGTTTTTAAAATTTTCATGTATAAACGCAATTCCGGTTGATTGATTATATCGCGATATATTTTAAGAAGCCAATTTCAATTATTCCCAACGAGTTAATTATCCGTTTCCATTTGCAGAGCAATTACTTTAGCTAATCTATATACGGTTGTCTTTTTTACAAATCCAATCAAAATAGTATTAAAAAAAAGAATAGGTGACATGGTTTGATTTGAGAAGAATTCAATTTTGCCAACGGTCTTAGATATAAAATACATTGGATTTACAAAATCGTGATTATTTTCATTTTTGTAAGTAGACAAGATTCGCTTTTCTCTACGAAAGCTTGGTATTCGAAAAACGAATATTACACAGTGGCCGATCTGCACGAGTTGAGGGTGATTTAAACTCGGCGAAAAAACACCGTTAATTCAAATCCAACTATTACATTTATTTCGAATTATATCTTATGAATTATTCGCGCCTCTTTCTCTGTCATGAAATGAATAAATATATTAGGGTGGCTCAATTTTTACCTTTTTTTCTATTTATAGTGGTACTCGAAAAATTTGTAACAGATATTGAAAAAAAATAAATAAAATTGTCGTAAGACCTGGAAGCGGTAGGAAAATATTTAGAGGTCGGTACCAATTATTGAAATATTATTAACTTATTTTCATGTGTACAGCATATTAGTTTACGTTTTTCGTACAGTGGTCCAATTAATCGCTCACCAATCAACAGCAAACTGCGCCCAACAATTCCGCAATTGGCCATTCTCGTCTTTTATCCGAAAGATTAATCGTCTCGGAGAAATTTGGATAGCAATTTTTGTTATCGAAATAAAAGTATCGCATCACTTTGATGTTCCAATTTCGTTTTCAGTACTAATTTTTACAAACAATAATTAATTGGACCGCGATACGAAAAATATAAACCACAATATAAGTCCTTAAAGGTGTGCACATAAATGTGAATAAAAAATATTACGATAATTGGTAGCGACCTCTAGATATTTTCCCACCTCCTCCAAGTCTTACGACAATTGTTTTCATCCAATATTTGTCACAAGTTATTCGAGTGGCACCTTGACGAAAAGTAAAGTTATAGAATGAGCTACCCTAAAATACATACATCCAATACTTTACTCGCAAGAGTGAGAAGTTTTTAGTTCCTTTCATTTTTTACCACGATCGAAAAAATGAAATTTCTCTCAGTGTATCGTGTTTAAAATTATTTCACCGCAATACCTGTAATTCTTATTAAGACACTGCGACCTCGCGGCTCTAATATATCCCACATTAACGAAGAGTCCGAATTAGACGGATAGATGGACGGACATGTAACGGTCGCAACGAAAGGATCCGGTCTTCTCCTGCAGACAAATTACAAAAATCAACAAAGTGCACGGCACGGGGTTACAGTGTTTGCGCGAGTGTTGCTGCATGGCGGAGGCCTACGAATTATTACAACACGTATAATATACGTGTATATACACGTAAATACATATAAATATACACATATATAGAAAGGTAATTTTATACCCACCTTGGCAGGTATAGAATCGCAGGCTCCGATATTTGAGGAGTTCGTTTGATCGTTTGTTTGCGATCTGCCTCAAGTTCGTTTCTTCTTATATACTTTGCTCCTGCAAAGTTTGCCCAACTAATTCACAAGAATTTCCAAACTGTCTATACGGCTCGATACAAGGCTTATAGCCTTACCGTTTGCCGAATTTTGTGTACCGAAGATCGTGAAGAAGAGGAAAGAAGAAGAATAATAATTAAAAAAAAAAAAAAAAAAAAAACGAAATCGAAGAGATAAAACACACCTCGGTATACAATATTTAGGTATGAGTGTGGAAACCAAGTCCTTGGCTTAAATATACTTCTGTAAGTACAACTATACGTAGTTCTTGTGTCAGACTGTTTTTTATCATACGAATGCAGATTTTAACACCTAATGTTACGTATAACCCTTCCTTCTCGATTCCCTGGATTGTCTGTATTTTTAAAAACATTACAACTCGTAATGTATAACTAATAGGTGAAATCGTATGTAAATTACGATAAATTTCGTATCGAAAAACGAATCTGCGTTAAAATCCGTGCGTGCAATGGTAGCCGTGAGCGTGTATAATACACGAATCGTGGGATCGAGTGTTGTAAAAATTCTTGGGTCAATCAATCTTTATTGTTTAGTGGCGCTTTAACATTTTACAACACACCTGCGGCAGCAAAGAACGTCGGCCCTCCGGGTCAACCCTTGGATAAGAGCGCGTGGGCGGTGGCGTAGCTGGATTTTACCTGACTTTTTTTTTACCTCTCGCCCTTCCGTTCCTCCTTTCATTTCTTCATGTTTCATTTTATTACATTTGAGGCTCACCGCCACTTGTTTGCCGTCAAAGTATGAGACACGATATAATGGAAGCTGTAATAATCATAACCGCCCTGCGGTCTTCGCCGGACTTTTAACCCGCCCTTTTCTGCTCCAATCGCGTCTTACCTGCTTCCGGTGAACACGTTTTTACAGATTTTTCGAAAAACCTGACCTGCGACACGGCAGCCGTGAATTGAATATATTCTACGCTTCGCTCGATCGTCATTTTATTATTCATATTTTTACCGACAAAGTTATGCACGTAGATAAATATATTATTTATCATGCCGCGAAATTTTTACGTTTATTTTTTATATATCTATTTGTCAAAGTCGTAGGTAATTTTAATTAAATATATAATATTCACCGTATTATGTTATACGATTGTAATATTTAACTAACGATATATCGACGGCAGTAATGATTGTGTAATAGGAACGCGATATATCGACCGGGGTTAAATCTTTCCTTGATACGGCACTGGAATTTTGGTTGCATGAATTATACTTAGCATTTTTTTTTCCAATAGATTCAATAATTGTTTCAATTACTTTCTCATTTATTTATCCTTCGTAATGAATTCGATTTTATGTAATGTAAATATCATTCCAATTCCGTAATGCATATAATTTTTGTCTTTCGTAAATTGAAAAATTCAATGTAATCAACATATCGTAATTGAAGTATATTTGTTTGTTCGATTTTAAGTGAAAGTTTCTGGTTCTTCATTATAAAGGCTAAATAAATGAGAAAATGATTGAAACAATTATTTAATCTTTTGAAAAAAAAAATCCTTCGCATAATTCACGTACTCAAAATTACAGTGCCGTATCAATGAAAATTTTAACCCCTGTCGAGATATTAAGTTCTACTTTTACAATTTGAGATGTTTGCAATTGATTGCAAATATTGAAATATCTTATTAACATTGAAGTATCTATAATAAAATAATAACAATGCGTGCACAATTAAGATCGCAGAAATTGGTGTAATAATGAGATAAGCGAAACAACCTTTCGCGGCATTGACGTGATACCTCATCTCCAATAAAGTAAACGTAGAAAATAATTCAATGAATCGGATACAAATGAATAATAGTAATAATAATAATAAAAACAACAATAACAATAACAACTACAATAATAATAATAATAATAATATTAATAATCTTACTCGTTAAAAATCGTCACATAATATCTTTTTCCAATTGTATCTGATTAGCCTCGAGCATCACGCAGATTCTGTCGTTCTGCTTTATTACCACCGGTTGTTTCGAATTTGCAACATCTTTGTCCGCCTCGATAAATTCGTTGAAATTTTCATCGGTAATACCGCCGTTGCTGATCGGTGTTTGACGATTCTGCTGATCGTAACTCGGGCACAAGTAGCCGCCGTATGATAAATGCTCGTGGCCAAGCAGCGTGCTGCTACTTTCGTGAAAAAGACTCGGCTGCTCGATAAACGCCGCTTGAAAATCCTGAGCCGTCGATCCGGGATGCAGCCATTCCTGACTCATCGTCAGCCGGTGGGAATAGTCCAAAAACGCGGCGTAATTCTGTTGAAATTTTTAAATACGAATTAATAAAAAAATAAGTAAACATGCGTTGAATTCAATAAATATGTATAAACAAAAGAAACGTTTCCTTGTTTAAAAAAAACTTATGAAACAACGTTTTCCTCGAGTGAAATAGCATTCGTGTTTTCTCCACATTTGGTTCTTTTGCAAATTTTCACCGCAGTTTCACTTCGATCGTCCGCTTTTACGTACAGGTATACTTATTCCCGTACAACGATGAACAAACTTGTTCCCCCCCCCCCCCCCCCCCCACAACCTTTTCAACAAAATAAAAAGATTTCTGATCGAAATTTTTTTTAAACTTTATAAAATATACGATCGATAACAAATACCGTGGCGTTTTCGATGCTCTGGCAGTGGCCTGCGAATTGACCGGGAGCGGCGCCGAGCCAGAAACAATCTTCGGGTAAAATTTGAAGCAGGTCTTCGTCGTGAACCGAAGACATCGTCGGGGTGCCGAGGACACTTTGGCCAGTAGGAGAAAATGGGAAGACGGGAGCGGGAAGATAGGCTTCGGGAATATTCTGACAGGGAAATGGAAGGAAAATTGATGTCATAAAATGTATCGGTTTCTATATATATAAACGTTTATTTCTCAATAATTTGATGATGATAATAATAATAATAATAATAATAATAATAATAATAGTAATAATAGTAATAGTAATAGTAATAATATAACACATCTTCCACCGTAATAATTTTATTTTCCTAATTGGATATTTCTTATATAATATCGGAGGAAGATTTGTTGCTGTTTGTTTTCTTTGTTTGTTATCTGACAGAATACAGGGTTTAATTATATCCGCATATTATTGTTTAATATATATATATATATATATGTGTGTGTGTTTATAACGCGTATAATTAGTCTGAAATGTTTTTGCAGTTTATATACGCTCGTTAAATTGGCTTTCGAAAATCCGATGTTCCGTATCGTATATCGTATTGTTCAATTGTACGAAAAGATCGCCACTTGCCATGGTAAGATATAAAATATAACGCGCCTGAGAAACTTGTATACATATCCGCGAAAATTTCACCTAAACTCCAACGCCTCGTACCGATCAAATCTATCACAGTACATATTTACATGTACCTACTTTCAGAACAATAGTACATAGATATATGTATAGATATATATGAAAATGATTTATCGAGCCACGCCGACGGAACAACTGTAATAACTGGAATTATCTACGTATATATATATAATACCTATACGTATTTCAAAGTTACCGATGATTTTGTCTAACCGGGCGAATTTGTGAATGAACTTGCAGAATTTGGAAATTTTTTTCGTTTTTAATTTCAAACGACACAAAATCCTTATGAAAACAACAATTTACTCTGACAGCAGTGAGAAAGTTGGGGGGAAAAGGATACCGATTTGTTTGAAAAAGAACCGAGCAAAAAAAAAAAAAACGCTTGGCAGATTTTAAACTCCGTTATTTATGTATCGAAAATGGCGGTTCAATCGATCTTAAAAATAGATGAATTTCTTTGCAATTAACAAACGATGCAGAAAACGGTACACGTCTTTTCGTACAATCGATCAATCGTTGAGTGTAACGTGTAAGCGCTTGAAATAGATACATTTTTTACTGCAGGAAAGAGAAAAAGAAGAAGAAGAAGAAGAAGAGAAAAAAAAACATACGTTTAGTAGACGAACAATAATGCGGATACAATATTAACTAACGATATTATATTAACCGAAAATTCTGTTTATAACAAAAATTAAACTTGCGAATATTTGAACAAAAATTATAAATCTTATAGCGATGATAAATATCGGAGAGAGAAAGAGCGAGAGAATAGAGAATTTTCATTCATTACTATTGGTGGAAATTACTTCTTTCTTCTCGCGTATTAGAAGTATTAGAAATTTCTCGACGACGGTGTCGTGTTTGATTAACATTGTGTTTGTCCGAGTTCCCTTCACGTGTGTTATTCAAAATTGAACAGAGTGATAGACGGTCGTAATCGTGTGACTAGGTGTGTTGAGTGTGTTTGTGTCTGTAAATTCAAATCCTCTGAGATCGCTAGTAGTGATGCTGTATTAGCATCGTTGAGCGATCGACTATGATCCGAGTCGCTAGAATTTTGGATTTTTTCTCAAATGACGAAGAATCCACAATTGAATGTATCATGCGTCAATCAATTCCCGTATTACAATAAAACGAAAGTAAGAAAATGGTTTATTTTACGCTTAAGCAATTGTCAAAAGAATTAACGATGATATTAAGATTATACAAAAGTAGAACAACAATAAAGTAATACATAGAGAAAAGAATGAAAAAAGAAAACTGATTGGTTTATCCTACAGCTCAAAAAACACGATCTATTACTAGTATAACAAGAGACTAATTAACACTACGCTACGAACAATTTTTTCGATTGATTAGACAACGAAAAAATTGAAGTTCCAATTATGGTGAAGGAATTCGTCAAATAATAACAATAACAATAATAATAATAATATTTCAAGCAATGTGCAGAAAGCGCGAGTATTCGATGAATAATTCCATAATTTTGAATCGCTCGTCGTTATATTTTATAGGAAGTTTGAATGCATTTTCCCCATGTCGGTTTACTATCGTTAATATCTGGATAAATTTATTTCTACTCAGCCTTGAATCTTTGGCGATGAACTTGACTAACTACAACGATAAGTGGATAAATGAAATGAATTGGAAGAGAAGCGGAACGTTTTCGTGACTATGAAACGAAAAAAGTATGAGTTAATTACCGTTATTATTAACTTTCGTGAATCGACTAATTGGTAATTTATAATTTGCATATATTATTTCGTTCATTGTAATTACGGAATTATTTGACTCTGAGAGAGAAAATCGTTCGATCGATGTTGTTTTCTTGTCTGTATTTCATTGAAATCTGAATATTATATATTATTAAGATCGAGCGTTTATCTCCTGCAGTGAAACAAAGGCTTCTAGGATTGTAGAAATAAGAACGGAATAAAGGAAAAAAACAAACTGACGTTTAATAAATTCAGATAGTTAATTCCATGTAATTCTTTTTGTTTTGTTTTTTAATGGATTATTATAAATGCGGTTTACCGATTACACAAACATTCATTCATTGTACTTCTATATTCTGCGGTTTATCATATTATATAATGTGTATTTCATACGGAAACGATCGAGCGTTAATTTTATCGGTTGAATTATGAATAATTAAGTAACTGGAAGTGCTTCACTTTCTTAAATTTTCATCTAACTTTATCTTTTAATATAATTGTATAATATATATATATTTATTTATTTATTTACTTTTTTTTCATCAACTCTTGGTTTCATTTCTTTTATACTACTTCTGGAGTATCGCAAGTAATAATTACAGAGATATGAATTAGAACATCAATCCCGAACATCATGACGTGCAACTGACAATGAGTGAAATCTATAAAAACGTCTCGATGACACAGTTTTGTAATCTACAGACAAATCGATATTTGGGATAAACGGAGTTGAATCTTTTATTCGCGAAGCTACGACAGCAGATTCAGTGATAAGATCAGGAAAATTGAAATCGTAACGAAATCGTTACTCGGGGTTTTTGTATCCGCGTGTATACTTTTTGTCTCGTCTGTTTATGCACTGAAAAAATTATCGCTTGCACACGCGGTAGAAAAGAAAAAATTGCGTCCGAGTGATTTTTATTTTTTTTGTTTCTTTTCGTTCCTTCTTTGTTTATGGTTTTTAAGAAAATTCTACATGGACGTATATAATGTATATTTATAATGCGATGAGAAGTTATAGTTGTTAGAATTTTTATTCCACTTCACCGTGAGATCAACTTTTATATATATTAATTTAACAAAGAACTATTAAATTAAAAGCTAGAATGATATATTATATACGAATGACGAAGCTCAATTATAGGATGTATATTTGTAAGGATACAAGGAATGCGGAATAGCATAAATTCGTCATAAGCATAGTTGACACAAAAAAGAACAAGAAAAAAAAAAAAAAAGAATGAGAAAAGTACGAGATTACGCAGTCGCGGGAAAATTGACGATATGCATAATTTAATTAGTGTGATATTTCCGGGTCGGGTTTATTAAATTTTGTTTTTTTTCTTTTGTGAAATCCTGACGAAAATAATTACCCGCTACATCGGCTTTCGATGAAATTTGAAAAAAAAAAAAAAAAAGTAAAAACTCGTATGAAATTATTGCGGCTAATAACTTATAAGCAGTAAGAAAGGATAGATGAAAATAATAAGACAAGAAGTGAAACAATTGTTAAGGAATAAAAATGACAGCGTAATGTGATTATAATTATATAAGTCATGTCATATTTATACGACGAACATGCGACGATGATGGGCATTGGAAATGCGAAGGTAAATTAAATTTTTGGTCCCATTATAGGTACGTGATGGGTGATCGATCTAGCATGAATCTTTACGAATAATGATAAATTAACGATTCCTTTTTTTTATAATTTTCTTCAAAACTCCCCGTTTTTTTTTTTTTTTTTGGATTTTTGGATTTTTTTTCCAATTTTTTTTCTTTCTTTCCTCCTTTTGTTCGTCTTTCTTTCTCGTTAATCATACGTTTGTTATAGATATAGGACTTTCGTTTATACATGCTTACATGTAGATATTTTTTTGAATTTCTTTTCACAAGATATATAATCCTTCCTCTATCATCCTCTGCGGTACTCTATATATATATATATATATAATTGCCTATATTATTGTTGTTGTTATTATTATTATTAGAATTATTATTATAATAACATTCACGTAATATGAATCTATATATCGTATTATAATATATGTATATATAATATATCTACTCAATATCACATATTTAATCATTTCAATAATGAATAATATTAATTTATATATCAATATATTAACAATGACAAGTTGTTAACATATACAGAATTCTTACTTTTTTTTTATCAACTTTTTTTTTTTTTTTTTTGGTATAGTTTTTTTTTTATTTTTGGTTTTTGATTATCTTTATGTGTATAATATAATAATACGTAACGTACGAGACAATACACATGCATGCATTGTTAAAGTTTGATTTGTTTCAATTATGTTTTTAAAAATTTAATATATATATATATATATGTATATACATGTGTTATGTATATATGCATATATAATAATAATCATTTTTTGCTATTATATACTGGCATAGAATAGTTATTATTGGTATTTTTTTTTTTTGTTTCTTTTTATTTTTTTTCGTTTTGAATAAGTTATCATTGTTGTTATTATCGTTATTATTTTCCTTATATCATACGGGTATGGGTAATTGTCTATCTATCCACGTAACCGTCTATCTACCTATCTATATACCTCGGGCTGCTGTAATCCCAATTGTGACATATACAAATAAGTACTGGATTACGTTGTTATATTAGCGATCGTGTATCAAAGTTTCGATGTAAAATCGACTTTCAAAGATTATTTAATTCTTCTCCGTAAAACATTTGTTTTTTTCTACCCTTCCTTTTTTCATAAAACGGTAAAAAAAAAAAAAAAAATCGATGAACCTTTCTATTTACAACTATTGTAAAAGTATTGTAAAAGGATCATCTATACACCACGTACTACTTATAGGTATGTATACACGTATATACCATACGTGTTACATTAAACTACTTACGATGCACACGTAATACGTTATATAACGAATCTATGCTGTGTGTATATGGAAGAATTTATAACGGTGAGGACAGTTTTGAAGAAATTTTTTTTCTTTTTCCTCTAGTCTTGAATCCCTAATGACCGTATCGTCCGGAGTCTGCTAAATTACAGTGCGCATGCGCTACGATACGAGACTAACAGCTTGCCAGGGTGACCAACTGTCTAACCTAAAAAATTTTTACCACTGTCGGTGGCAGCTGTGCCCAGTTCGCAACTGTCAAAGTTTTTGAGGTCAGATACAGTTGGCCGCCCTGGCAAACTGATAATCTCGGATCGTAGCGCGTGCGCGTTAGACTTAATTTATCAAACGACGGAGCGTGCAGTCGTTAGAAATTTAACTCTGTATGTATGTATGTGTACACCTATACTTCTACGAGACATAATCGATAATTTAATTAAGTTTCCAGATAGGTAGATAGCGCTGGAACGTATGATACGTATATGTATGTAAGTGCGTTTTTATACCTACAATGGAAATGCCGAGACATAACAGGTGGATGTCTATCGGTTAACTCCCATTATGCTAATTAATTGTCTATATTTAAGAATAATAGTATGTAGTGGTATCGATATTAATAGTAGTAATAGTAGTAATAGTAGTGGTACGATCAATGATCAAGTATGATGACGATGACGATGATGATGTTGCTAATAATGATAATCTGAATAATCATACGGTGATATAATGAAGATGGCAGTAAGAATAAGAATAATATTACCTAATAGGTTATGTAGTATTCAAACAAATACAGGAATAATATTACAGTAAAGACCATGGCACAGGTAAATGCTACATGTATGTATACATATACATATACATAGCAGATGATGAAGAATGAAATAAGTATAATAATAATAATAATAATAATAATAATGATAATCATAATAATAATACTTAAGATATCCAGTCCATCCAAAGGCACAATTTTGATAACTAATTGAAATTTCTCGATTATTATATCTATATATTCTCACACGTACTTTTTCTTTGCTCTGTTCTTTTTTCCTTCCTTTTTTTTTCATTTCTCTCACTCTTTTAATATATCATGCGTATAGTATATATATACATATATATTATGTATATATTATATGTGTATTTATTCTGATAATGGCTTGAAAATCGATCGAATATTGTTATTATTGTTGTTATTGTTTCTTCCGCGTCACATATTACATCATTGGATTGTACGTACATATACATATATATGTACGTATATGTATCCTATAATCAATCGATATTCACCCATATATATCATAATATATACGTATATAAATAATATATCGTATATACATACGTACACAACATATGCAAGATGATGAAAATATTCGCATTGGTAATAATAATAACAACAATAACAATAATAATGATAATGACAATGATATCAACAACGACCGTAATAATGACGATAATAATCACAACAATAATAATAATAATAATAATAATAATAATAATAATGGTAATAGTAGTATACGAATTTCATATAACAATTGGAATAATTCACTATATACGTATGTATATAATGTAATTTATATAATATATATATATATACGAATGTATAATTACGGCGCATCTACAACGTGCAACATTCGCGGTTAAATTTCGCTACCTATAACGCCAACGTAAGGACTGTGCCAGCGAGGGTTCGCGACGACGGGATTCGCGGGGCTTCGTATGTCGTTGTAATAGGCGGCAAGCGCGACGTTACCAAAGTTATTTATGTTACCGAAGCTGCTGACACCCGGGCCATGATGGTTAGATTGTTGCGAGTTGAAAAAAGCGGACGACGATCGGCCGATCGCGTTGCCTTTCAAATCGCAGTCGGGGGAAACCTGCCGCTGCTGCTGCTGCTGCTGAGGATTACCTCTGTTGCTACTTACGTTGCTGCCGTCGCCGACCATGTTCGCGAAGAATTCGGACCTGGAGAAACGGCCGATTTCCGTCGAGCCGAACGCCTGGTGGAAACCCGGGAGCGGCTGCTTGTTGCCGTTTATCGGCTTTTGCCTCGCCGCCTCTTCCCGGACCTCGCTAGTCTGCCGAGAACCGTCCTCCTCGTCCTGATCCTGAGGTGTCTGATCGTCGATGATATTCGAGACGCCCGCCACACCGGAGGATGATCCAGCCGTCGCTTCCGAATCCCAAACCTGAGACGCTTCGCCGCATTCGTTAACCTCCTCGTGCTGGAGCCGATGCTGATGTTGCTGCTGTTGCTGTTGCTGTTGCTGATGTTGCTGCATTTGCGCCGGCGATACGGAAGCTTTTACCTGATGCGAATTATTAACGATATTGCGAGTCGATTATTTGAGAATCGTCTATTTTACCTACTTTCTAACATATCGTGTCGCATTGTTTCAGACTGACGCGTCGCCAATTTTTATCAACCCTCAATCGGGGCGGAACGTGTAAAAGGGTAGTCGCCAAACTCTGTGACTTTTTTTTTGATAATTTTCTTTTCTTTTCGAGGTAAAATTTGTTTAATAATTTCAATTTTTTTTACACGTAATAGAGGAAGTTATAAACTAACACGGAAAATTGTTTTCATCGTTTTTGACGATAGATCTCGACGGTACGACTGCCCGAAGTTACTCATACGTGTATTTAAATCTGACTGACATTCTACAAGAGAAAAAAAAAAAAAAAAAGAAAAGCTATTGCACTTATCGAGCTTAAATTTTTATGGCTTATTCTGCACGTGTATAGCGATAGCCTGAAGTACCATCAAAATTATTTATCAATATTCAATCCGTTATTTCAACAATTTAGATCGAAGAAACAGAGGTCGAAAATTTCGAGGATTCGCCATTTTGCTGTTTTTTTTTTTTTTTTATCGAATTTGCATAATTCTGCTTCAGGCTATAGCGACAAGTGTACTTTTTAATAATTTCTTTCTTTTTTTCTTTCAAATACTTGAAGGTTAAAATTTAATACTTCAGAGGTAACTTCAGGCGGCAATACCAGCGAAATTTACCATAAAAAAAAGAACAAAATAAATGTTCGGTATTTTACTTTACGTGCGAAAAATTTCTCAAGCTGTCGAGTAAATTTTATAATGAAAAACGAAGAAATTATAAAAAAAAAAAAAAAAAAACGTCATCGATAGGTGAAACTACCCCCATAACCGTAAATATTAATATGCTCTAAGTCTACCTGAGGATCCCCTTGGCCGGAATACGCCAGATGCAGCCTGTGATTTGGTTCCATCTTGGCCTGGACGTAGGACATTTGCATTTCGTCGGTAAAGGCGTTGCAGTGTTGACTCTGTTGTTCCTGGAGGAAAACCATCTGTCTCGATGGCCGTATCACCGGGTTCTGAACGGCCGACGTCTCTGCAATAAATCGGCGTCAATATGCCCGTAGGTAGTAACTTCGATTATTTATTCACCGAACTGCAGCACTGACGTTATTTTATCTATCGTAACCACTTCGTGTAATACGTGTAACGCGTACAACACTGAACGTACGTTGACTTCTATCGAACTGCGGAACTCCGACAAAATACATACTTTGATGTACGTAACGTATCTAGCCGAATGTAAGGGGAATTCCATACTGTGTACTTACGCAGAGGGAGACCACAGAACTGTGTCCAAGGTCCGTGAACGTTTGCGTTCGGATGTAGGCCCACCTTTGGCATCGCGGCTCCTCCTCGACCGTGATAAGGATTCCCTCCGTTCTTGGAACAGACAAACCATAGTTCTTCAACCACCGTTTCTCATCGCAGGACTCGTAGATTATACGCTGCGTGTATATATTATACGTCGTGTAGGAGATCGGTACTTGACGAGAGTCGGTTTTTATGGTTTTGGTAAATATGTAGAAAGGTGGAAAATCGAAGGATCGAAATATCGAATCTTTGAGGAGGCAAAAACTTTATGCATAGAAATTAAAAATCTTGGGAGGGGAAAAATGGAGAAGTCGAAGATTAGAAAGGTCAGAATACAGAATACCAAACTCTAGAATCGCCAGAAGTCCTCTCGATAATATAAAATCGTATACAGATCCTCGATTTTGCTGGTTCATGTCTTGAATTTTCTGTATTTCGAATTTTCGTGTTTTTAATTTTTTGTACTTGAACTTATCACGTTTTTGAATTCTACGAATAAGATTTTTCCTTCTATGAAAGTCCTTCCATTAATCAGAAATTCTATACACTCAGAACATATATCTGTCAATTCAATATCTGTTGGTCTAACAAAATGGTTAGCTGGACTATTTAAATTCGAATCGACTGAAATAAATATTCATTTCGCCGCCCGTGAACGAGCATTAAGTTGATTGGACGACATTTTTCTCTCATCGTCGGTGTAATTTTTTACCCCTACCCAATTTTAACGAACGAAGAACGCGATCTAGTTTTCAGATCCATGGATCGCACGGTGTTCAAAACCCTGAACCTCAAAGAAAAAAAAAAAAAAAAAAAAACCACCGACTGTTCTTCAAATTGGAGGAATTCAGGAACCGATGGGAGCAATAACTGTGCCCTGTGCGCACAGGTATACGTGGTATATGCGGTATATGATCCATCTACGTGCGATGAATATAAAACAGCGAGTGTAACGTCTAAACTCGAAAAATAAACGGACGGATCCGTGAACAGTGTCGTACCTGGGCGTATATTTTAAAACCGTTGGAGAATGAATTTACAGTCTCAAATATAGCTTGTGACGATACGTACCTAATAACATAACGCGTTTCGCCCAGTTCATACGGGTATAATTGGTACATAGACTTTACTTCTGTGCTCGTCGGCGTCGTCTCGTCACTTTTGACACGTGGAGCTTCCGAAATATCGTCATCTTGTACGATGTTACGTTAGTACCTACTCGGGAGAGGCGGTACCGTTAAATTTATTACACCGCAATTATACGCGTGGCATAACCCGAGAGACAAATGGTGATTCTAGCCCCGGTGAAAGTCGACCATGATGAAAAGAACGAGAAATAACAAAACTGACAAACCAATTTTTAACCGCGTGCGCAACCCTTGAAAATAAAAAGAAAAAAGAAAGAGAGAACGTCCAAATGTACACGTTATCGCGTTTCTATACGGGGGACAATTTTAGTCCAGCGCGTTTGAAAATTAAATCGATGTACAGTTCTCGTTCCGTGACCACGATATTGAATTTTAAGGGTCGTCGTGCGCTTCTTCCTCCCACTTGCAGACTGGCGTGGAAAGCGAGAGAAGGCCGGTTAAAATAATAGAAGTCATTGTATCGACGCGAAATTCGCCCCTGCACGCGCATTTTCGGGGTCGCCGATCCCGAAACTTGTGCCCAAATTATTCGACCCTGGGTGGCAGAGTCAACATGACGATTCGTTCGGAGGTAATCGCGTCAGATCTGCGTCTCGGGATTCGATTTTCCGAGCGCGTATCGCGCACTGAGAAAAATTTCATTTGTTACAGTAACTAGAAAAATTGAGTAAGGCAGGTATCGTTAAAAAAAACTGTTTGAATATTGTTGGAATTACGAAAAACGAGGTGATAAGAAATGAAAATAAAAATTTCTCTCAGTGCACGCGTCTGGATTCAAGCTTGGCCGAATCGATCCCGAAAAATGCATCGACCTATGCTCGAAATTTCTGAACCATTCGTCAGCTGTCGTGTCAGCTGACTCACTGTCAGTCGTATTTTTCTCTGAAATCAGAGGCTCGAATACGATACGTCGGTGACTCGAAGCTACTTGCGGTTATCGCACCGAGGTCCAAGGGTCCGGACTCACCTGATAAGGATGCCACTTCTGGCCTTCTCCAAACTCGGCGATGATGCAGTAATCGTTGGCACTAGTCGCGGGGGAATTGCGACTCCCAAATTCTCCGGGGTACCCGGAACCCGATGAGGGGTTGGCCGCACCTCCGGAGGAGAAAACGCCGGAAGCCGCGCATTCCACCTGCTTCCGCATCGCCTCCTTGGTCTTTTCCAAAGTCCGTTGGTGTGCCGCCATCATCTGGAAGTTACGAGAAGTGACGATGAGCCGGAACGTCGTTGGACCGCTTACGTATATACGCGGATACGGATAGATCGGGCAACGGCGAAGGATGGACGAAAATTACAAACAGTCAGACTTTGTGTCACGATGTTAGAAATTCGGTGTTAAATTGTAACACGAAAAATATCCGATGATGTTTAATTTCACACTAATCGGTGTGGAATTTTATTGACACCGTGAGTTTTTTGACATTGTACGTGTAATCGGGACTGGAAAATGAACCGGGAGACAGCAGAAGTGTATATATATATATATATATTTATTACGGTAGTCCAAAAAAATGGGCATTTTTTTTTCCCCAAAATCGCACGTCTAATAGTTGTAGAAATAGAAAATGAAATCCCTCCTGTAATTTGAGCCTCTGATGTTAATATTTTCCATTTAATTAACGCGCGAAAATAATTTTAGTTACATCTGCATTTTGTAGTTCGGTAACGAGGCAATGTACATAAATGTCCGATAAATATTTTTGCAGAGAATTCAATGCTCCGCGAAAAAGGTTTCTTATACTTTTACGACGACTTGACTCTGTCAAAAGTTATACTCTTTCAAAAGCTAAGCTTCGTCTTTACTAGACTTATTACTAAATATTGTCTGTTTTTTTTTTTTACTTTGTAAAGCATTTCAACCGCTATAGAATCGTGTTATTCAATTAATTTTCAACTAGAGCAAATTTATGTTTTCGGTAAAAAAAAAAAAAAGGCGCTTTCAAAGTGGAATTACATGAATTACATATTATTGCTTGTAATAATTGTACAATAAATTTGCTCAAGTTGAAAATTAATTGAATGACGTGAATTTGTATCAATCGAAATGCTTTGAAAAAAAAAAAAAAAACCGACAACATTTTGGTAATAAGTCTAGTATTTTCGCTGTTAATCTCGAAAGATGCGAATTTTTCAATGATTTCAACTTTAACCTTGAATAATTTTTCAAAGAGTTGAGTTACCAAAAAATTATTTGAGACACATATTGCAGAGCATTGAATTCTCTACAAAAATATGCCTCGGGCACTTGTATAAATTGCCTCGTTATCGAGCTACAAGATTAATGAGCAACTAAAATTATTTTCGTGTGTTAATCAAGTGGAAATTGAAAAATTGCGTTCAGAAATCACTAAACAATAACATTAAGAGCTAAAATATAACAGGCAATTTACTTCCTCGATCTATAACTGTTAAACGTGTGACTGACAAAAAAGAAAACAAACAAATTTTGAATTTTTTTGGACCACCCCGACATACGCACACGTATTATTATATATATATATATATACTGGTTCTGCTTCCGTGGTGGAAAAGGCGTTACGGGGATCGGATTCAAGTGAAAGTCAACACGTCGCCGGCGTCGTCCGAGCGTTTTAGAATTGAAGCTCCGTGACGCAACGTTTTGCCCGATGAAATTTATGCCGGGTTCGGTAATTCTATCGAGTACCCACCCTCGGCGAGATAATGGGTTTTAAATGCGCCGACGACGAGGCAGGGCCGACGGGGAACCAGGGGTTGATAATACGCCCGGAATTCACCGACGGGCTGCCGTTTTGCAGGGGCGAAGCCGTCCCTCCCGTCGAGGACGAGGAACAGCTCAGGGGGTGGTTCAGGAAACTCGAAGACGTCACGGCTCCGCTCCCCGATCCGTTTCCACTCGAAGCCGCCGAGGCGATCGCCGTCTGGAGAATCGACTGCCGCGAAAGCTCCCTGCTTTGTTCCCTCATCGCCTTTCGCAGCCTCGCCTCTTTCGGGTTGTAAACGTAATCTGAAATACGACGAAACGCTTTATACTCCCGTTTCATTTTCAACAACCTACGTACATCCGGCGCGGTCCTTTTACGTCTTCTTACAAACTCTCCGTCTGCGGTGCAACGGGTCGGGGCTCGAAACTTGAAAGGGTCGATATTTCCAATGGCTGTTGTATCGGAATTTCAAACGTGAGAAAATAAGGTAACGAAAGAGAATTGTTCGGAATCTTGATCTTTGAACAATTCTTCTTTCGTCGTTTTGTTGAAATCTTGATTTTTGAACGATTCATCGTTCGTTATTTTCCTTTCGAATGTTGGAAATTTCGAAATAACAACCCTTCCAAGTTTCGACCCCCACCCCATGCAACCCATGCATGCATTTACGCAACAAGGCCTTCGACGTTAAGGGTGAATCCGGAAGTCGTTAGGGCTTCCAGCTAAAATAGCCCGTAACGACCTTGCCGTGTCCTTTGACCATCGGAACTTATCGATATGCCGGGGGAGACATTCGTTCTTCGACTATACCGAGTTGGCTAGGCGTCAGATTATTGGCAAAGCGAGCATCACGTGTCTTGTAAATACTTCCCAGCTCCTGTGATTCAGGACTGAATTCGCTGTGTCAGCGCACGTGGTAAAATTTCTCGTTAGTTCACCACTATTTTCCCTTTGTACCATTCTACCCTTTTCGCATGAAATCTGCCCTCGTCGATAATCCGATCGAGGGGGATGAATTTCACACGCTGTACATCTTCTGTCGAACGGACCATAGCGAGGAGGGTTTTGTCATTGATTTAATGAAACTTTCGTCCAGACGCGACGAGTTCTACCGCATACGCGAATCTTCTACGGCGAATAATTTACCGTCGTATCGGTGCTGCTAGCACGCGTTCAACGTACCGGGTAGAAACTCAGAGACGCGTTGCAGTGGGTCAATAATGGATATTACGATAATTGGATAGCCGCGATGTTGCGGGTGATCAAGCTTTCTCGCATCATTTCGTTCCGGTCTGACCGACTGACTTCGCGAAGTGAATCGACTGGTGCGTAAATTTGGTTAAAAAAAAATCGTGTGGTGTGGTAACCGAAATTTTTGGAAATAGAAAAAAGGCGGCATCGCGTTACGGAAAGTCACAAATCCAACGATTTGTCAAATTTTGGAGGTCAATAACTACCGATGGAGTAAATTTCAACAATTAAATTACGACAAAGAGGAATTACACTCGCATTGGAACAGTTTCAGCCTTCAAACTGTAGGCGCGACAAGATTAAGAAGGACCAAAACTAATCGATTAATCGGATATAATCGATTATTTTTTCTAACAATCGGTTTTTGTTTTTCATTCCCATGAACGATTCATATCAATATCAATATCAATTTACGTGATTAACGTACCAATTATCACCATTGTCTTACTTACTAAAATACCTATCCGATGTATAATAATTGAAATATAAATGAATATTTTCACCTGGAATTGAAAATTATCTTAAACGAAACTACAAGTCATGAAAAAACTTTTTCGTAATTAAGACTACATTTCGAAATTTACGAAATTACGGTTTCGCATGCACCGTTTGAAAAGACTACGAAACAATCGATCAATCGATAACTTTTTATCGATTCAAGCGAGTCGCGTTCGATAATTTTTTTTCGAATCGATCGATCGATGGGCATCGATTATTATAAGCTCAGTGGTCATTTCCACCGGAGATTTGACCGGACCACGTGAATTCAACAAAAAGCCCCGCGGAATTCTTATAATCTATCGATAGGCATCGGAGGAAAGTTGAGAAGTAAGGCGTAACGCGGAGGAATTCGAAACTTCCGCATCCACGCAAGCAGCTGAGTCGACGATAACTCGCGCGGGGTAAATGGAAGGAGAATAAATTTCCGACGTCTGGGTCAACGGCGAAGATAAGGGTTTGCGGGCGTCGAGATGGGGCGGTATGGATCCAAGGTGTATGGATCGTGCGGCAGCGTTGTTACGCTGCAGCCAGCTGAGCGAGTGTTTGTCGGCCTGCAGACCCACCAACACCCACGCAGGATATCGCACGGACGAACAGGTGTACGAAGACGTACTTTATTCGTGCGAGGCGAATACCGCATTCGGAGTCAGAGTGGCCGCGAATCTTTGGGAAAACTATTCCGCGACATTTCTAAATTTTCCAGGACCTAAGCCCCAGTTTTCCCCGACATTTTCCCACTCCTGGTAAGTTAGTGAACCCTGAATCGTTATCGAATCGGCTTATCGACTCTGTGCTCGGTTAAAATTCAATTCGAATTGGAAGATAAATATAATTGTAGAAAAAACGTCAGTTTATGCTGATTTCTTTTCTCGACGAAAAAAAAGTAAACTCGGTTACAGACAGAAGACGGAACCCCGATATTTTCACTTTGCTTTCCGTGACCAAGTTGAAAATTTCCCCGACATTTCTGGCTTTTCCAGGACCTGAGAACCACTTTTCCCAGACATTTCCCCACTCCTAGTTAGTGAACCCTGAATCGTTATCGAATCGGCTTATCGACTCTGTGCTCGGTTAAAATTCAATTCGAATTGGAAGATAAATATAATTGTAGAAAAAACGTCAGTCTGTGCTAATTTCTTTTCCCGACGAAAAAAAAATTAACCTTGTTGCGTCGATAAATCATTTCTGATTCCCATGGCAGAAAACCGATATTTTAAGTTCTTTTCATGACCAAGTAAAAAACTTCCCTGACGTTTCCAGGTTTTCCAGGTTTTCCAGGTGTGTGGCCATCCCGTAGGACGCAGTCGCACGTGCGTCGGATGTTACACGCACGATGATAGTGTAAGTGCAGTGCGGAATTTCCACTGCGGGATAGTTTTGTCGTGCAGGTATGATAAAGCGAGTGCAGGCTACGCTACTCATTGTCAGTGTGTGTGTGGTGTGTGTGTGTGTGTACGAAAATAGGTGAAACGAACGGAATGGTTCTCATCTACCTGTCGGATATGCAGGTGGTAGTCGATTGTATCGGACGTTTGTTTCGATCGCATTCGATCCCGGAGTCATGCTGCCGTTGTAGGACGCGTACGCGTTCATATTTTCATAATAGAAATGATTTTGTTGATGGTAAAAGTGTCCGGTGCCACTGTTGTAAGGCTGCACGTAGTTGCAGCAATCCATCTTTTTCACCTTCTCTGCACTATACACATATATGTATATTGCAATATTATATGGCGCACAGAGTACGGAATGATTTTGATTTACTTCGGTCCAGGCGATTGTTTTCTTTTCATTTTTTTCTTTCTTTCCTTTAGCTTCGTTTTATTATTAGTGTCACTATGATTTTTTTTTTTCGTTATTTTATTAGCACAGTGTATAGATATTTATATATATATATATATATGTATGTATGTATGTATATATATAATATGTATGTATACATATATTGTATTCTGATTTTATATTCAATAATTTAGACCAATTATATGTCTGTAACAATTTTTCTTTTTACCTTCAAATTTTTATATTCGAAAAAACAACAGAAACCGTTTCATTCTCTACACGTTTCAAAAACATTTATTAAAATTTGTTTGTTTCTTTGTCTTTTTTTTTCTTCCTCTTACTTTACTTTGATTTACTTTGGATTATTATATTATATATACTTTTAGACAATTATTAGGGTTATTTTTCTATAATTTATCATGGAAGAGTTATAACGTTGGCCACTTTTCTAAACGTTGCAGTGTTCTTAATTATGTTTCCTCGATTGTTTACTTTTTCTTTCTTTTTTTTTTTCTTCTTTCACTCCTTCTCTTCTCTTCTCTCAAACACTTGCTCAATATATTCTCGGTCACGCACGTATGTATTTATATAATGTATTCGTAACTCTTTAAGGGAAGACCAAAGTGTATATCCTTTTTTACTTTATTAATTTTTTTTTTTTTTTTTGTGTACACTACCGCCTAATTATATGTATATATTGTCTTTATCCAATTTTTAAAAACCGTATTTTACACGCGGATATACAGGATACGCGGCTGTGTTTACGCAAGCTAAATATTTCTCCTTCGATTTTTATAAATTTCACCCAAACAAAAACAGCGCGGATGCATTCTCGTGTTCGAAATTCAAAATTTACTTCGCTCCGTTTTTCTCTCAATACTCCCGCTTCTCCTATTCGCACAGCTTTCTCTGCCTCTTATCACTCGCTCCTACTTAACGGAGCAGTTGGCCACAAACGAAAAGAAAAAAAACTGTACACGCATACGTGTATACGTACATATATTTTACAAGGAAGACCAAAAATCGGTCAACTGCTTGGCGGGAAGTTTTCTCCTCTTATACTCGCGTTTTTTTTTTTTATTGTCCGTTTAAAACGATCTTTCAAATGACAGCTGCGAAATTAACAGACGCAACGCATCGCTGTCGCGCAATTAGCTGCTCACGAGTCACATGGAATATGAATCAGGTGTATTTAAGCGTCGACACCCGGTGTAACAATAATGGTTAAAATTTAACACTATTATTATTCGTCCGAGCGGAGTTGATCGTTCTTCCGAGTGTTGGTCCGTTAAATGTTTATCGTTACTGAAACGATCGTACTCCTTACTCTTAACAAATATCCCCTGCATCGTGTTTTCAAATCTTTGACACGATTGTCACACGTTCAGGTCAGACGAAACGAACTTTATTACCGTTGTTATTATCATTGGTGTTATTACTTTTTCTTACAGCAATACATGCCATATGGGTATACGTGTACATATACACACACACATATGTATATATATGTACGGTATAATTCAATTTTCGGATAAAATTGTTCGGTGTTCCATTATACGTTTATATAGTTCGATTAGTACGTGTATCTGCACAAGTTCTTCATTTTATAACAATAATTCTATCGGTCAGGTTATACGATCCGTGTTTACGCCAGTGCGTACGACGATAATGAAGGTCGATTCTTTCATCCTCTTCTTCCGTTTCCTCTTGACGAAAAACCACTTTCGAATCGAGGCCTCATCCATCCATGATAGTAACAGGGTAAATCCCGTGTCGCGTTGCAATATTATAGTTCTTCGCGAAAAGAGTTTGGTGAAAAAAAAAAAAGAAAAAACAAGAAAAACTAAACCACCTATCACCGTCCCCTCCGCGCCCGGCTTATCGTACAACAAAAATAACAAACAGGGTGTCGAACAACCGGAATTATTCCGTCTAGTTTTCCGCTCCCTCTTGGCCTGGTGTTACGTTAGTCGATGCCCCGCGTGCAGGTGGTAAAGCAACCCGTCAATAAACGCGCGCGGATTTTTTTACAATCGCAGCTCGACAAAAAAGTGCAGCAGGTTAACTCCGCTCCTCCCCGTTTCCGCAAAGCGCCACCTCTTCACCCTCCGCCCTCCCTCCTTCCTTTCCTCTCTCTCCCTCAATCTATATATCTATCTATCTATCTATCTATCTATCTATCTATCCGTCCGTCCGTCCCTACGTCTATTTATCCGTCCGTTCGTCTTTCGGCACAATCCTCTCAGGTGAAGAAGAAGAATAAGAGGAATATCGCGAGTGTCTGCATCCCCTGAGTGCCACGCGGATCGGGTGTCATCGCGTTTTCGCGCCGAGGAACCGAGGAGCGTCCCTTCGTCCCCTTCGACTCGGGGTCGCGGGCTGGCGGGATCGGACTGCGTGTCCCCCGCGACTAGGGTCGACGTCGAAAGGCGACGCCGCGTACCTGACGACGAATCCAGCGGCTACTGCGCCGGCGGCCTTGCCGCGACGCCGT
This sequence comes from Neodiprion fabricii, assembly GCF_021155785.1. NCBI lineage: Eukaryota > Metazoa > Arthropoda > Insecta > Hymenoptera > Diprionidae > Neodiprion > Neodiprion fabricii. Next base: position 35,836,709 of record NC_060239.1, on the reverse strand, counting down.
CGAGCTTTCGGCTCTCTTCCGTTATCCATCCTTCCTCCCGTCGCGTCGCCTCCGAGGCTACTACGCGGAACGGTCGCGCGATTAGACCGGCCGAAGCCGTCCGTAATGACAGATGTCCGTTGAACCCGAACGCTGCGTGTAACGCGACGGGGAGGGTATGCGGATAGGCGTATAAGTCTTTACGCGCATGTAGGTGTATCAGCCTAATTACCTGACGCTGCGCTCCGTCCGACGCGGAATTCGAAGGGACGCGGCATGCGGGCGAGTCGGGAGAGATTGTTCCAACGGTGCGTCGTCTATGCATACGTGCGTAAGTTGCGTATGCATACGCACGCGTATACGCCGTCGTCGAAGCACGCGTCGCGATAACAAACAACAAGCCGCTACCGTTGTCTTCGTTCATTTTCTACAATACATGTAAAATTACATCCAACGTCGCCGTGCTGTTATCAATGTTACACTTCTAACGCGTCAAGCATCCAAGCAATAGTAATTATAATCAACTTTTGCCACGTTTCGTCCGTTACGCTTGACACGCCGTACCGCAGGGTACACCCCGTATATAATCTAGGTGACGACGATGTAGGCGCACGTTTCGCCGTGTTGCGGCCTTAAAACCGCGACGCCGGGACGCCGCGACGCAATCAATACCTTCGACCGTCGCCCTCTTCCCTCTTCCGCCCCCGCGCCCCTCGCCACTCGGCTTATCCACGTCGATGTGCGCCGGCCCTTCTCTCCCTCCCTCTCCCTCTCTCTCTCTCTCTCTCTCTCTCTCTCTCGCCAACGCCGCGACCCCACCTACCCTTCGGGGAAGTCCTCACCTCGTCGAACGTCGCCCCCTGCCCTACCGCCTTCTCCGTCTATGTGTGCGTTTCCACCTTAATACCCAGTGCCTAGGAGGGTCTGACGTCTCTGTTGCCTTATGCCATGCACTTCGATCCGACACCCTTCGCAGTGGCCCTCCCTCCCTCCCCCTCGCCCTCCTCCCACCATTCTTCTTCCGTCCTCACCTTTTCCACTCGTTTCGCATCAAACCCTCCTCCACCCTTGCCTTTCCCTCCCCCGCCAAGATCATCGTTACGTTAGGCGAGACGGATCACCGCCTGCGGATCGACGGAGGACTCTGTGTGTTGCTGCGTGTGTGTGTGTGTGTGGAAGGACATGTGAGTTACATAGATATACATAGATATACGTACGAGGAAAGGGCTTCTGCAGTACAGAAGGGGGTGACGGTCGCGATCGCGTCTAACCGCCTCACGTCGACTCCTGCATGTGTCGAGTCAAAGAATAAAAAAAAAAAAAAAAGAACAACAACAACCCTTTTTTTTATTCGTTTTCTAGTTTCGGTTTTATCTCATTGATTTTGCAGGGTGCTTTTTTTCCCCGTTGTCGGACCCTGTTTGTTTTTTTTTTTTGTTGGTCGTTTTCCTTTTCTACATTTTCTTCTTTTTTTTGTTTTTTTCAATGGAGTTTGCGTCGTACCTGTGTACGGTTTTTTAAAAAAAAATTTTTTTTTATCCCTTTCTCACTTCCCTTCGCAACACCCTTTGTCACACGCGTTGTTTCTGATCTAGTGTTACGGTATACGCTTGTAATATCCTATGCGTATCTCGTATCTGCATGCACTCGACGTGCAGTGTCGGTTTTTATTACGTTGACCATTTTCCATTTACCGAAGGCATTTGAGATATTGAATTTTCGACAAGCACCGTGTGCACTATGGATTTGATCGATCGTCTTTCGGTTTTATTTCTTTCTTTTTTTTTATTTTTTAATTTTTCTTACACCATTTTTTTCCTCGTAACCGTAGACTGTATATGTAATCTAAGACTTCTTTTGATTTCCTTTCAAACCGTGCATGGCTGGGTGAAATTCTAATTTCCTGTTCAGTGTATTTGTCATATTCCAAAACGAAGTAGAAGATATTATCACCCCGGGGACTTACGTTCATTTTTTATTATCCCTTTCTTCAAAGAATTCAATTTCAGGCTCACGTACGCGATATAATCGAAATATGTAAAACCTATTATACGTACACCGCGTTTGAAATTTATACGAAACAGTTTTGCATTTAAAAAAATTTTTTTTTTCGCACTCATACTATCTACCGCGAATTATAATTTACGTTCACAAACGACACTAAGAATGCTCGACAATTGTTACGAACTTGTGAGATATTGTACAATATAGGCAGGATTATACTTTTGTTATAGTTTGTTAGGCGCGCAATTTCTCACCGGGATACTTCCGCTTGTGCTCCGCATCGACTTCCCGCGCCAGGGCGAAATATTTCTCCTTGATCCCCTTGGCCATGTTCTTCCACAAGACGCCCAACCTATAAATTCAAACATCTGTTGATTGCCATCGTTCTCATTGCCTTTACGCTCCGGTCCGTGAAAGAAAACTTTTTTCATTTCCTTGTCACAACGTACACACGCAAACATACACACATACATACATACCAGTCCCATGTCACGACTTTCGGTATACTTGAAATTTTCTCCCTTTCAAAATTGGCGCACGAAAAATTTCGCGCACATTGAGCCGGAATTAAGTTTATAGACAAAAAAAAAAAAAAAACAACGTTTCTGATAATAACAAAATTGTCAAGTCGGGTACGAAACAGACTTATTTGTACGGCATTCTTTCCGGTTGTTCAAGGGAACCGGAAGCTGCAGAGGGGCTTACCAAGATTCAATCTCTGCTTCTCATACATTTTTTCAGGCTTTATTCCCATGCGTAACCATCGGCGTGATTAGCAGAGAAACTGCTTTGCAGCCGCGAGTATTCAATGTCGATTTTTCACCCCGATGGTGAGCTTTATTTGGTAGGTACTTCGATTCCCTTTCTTTCGCCTTGCGATCGAGCGGATTTCAAAAATCCACTCGTTGACCAAAATCATACGCAATCGCTTTTCAAGGGGTGAAAAATTTAGAGGTTTTCTTGGCACAATTTTTATGCAGTTCCAGACTGGGAATTAGTCAAGTTGGGCGAGAAAGGTTGACAGAGAAATCCATTTTTCCCCCTAAACTATGGCTGAGTTTAACTCTGCACTTTGGCACTCAGAACGCGATTGTTTAGCTTCTATTTTTAACATTTTTTAGGGGGGTTGATCGCGCGTATCGTCGCGTTATCTTCGGTGTGGATTGATCTTTGCGGACGCGGCCGGAACGCGATAAGAAACTTTCGTTTCACACAGGCGAAAGAGGGGAAAATATCGTCAAGTATACGCGTAAAATTTATCCAAAAACCTGCAATGACAATATCGATTTTTCTCACAGTTGTTGTAAAACATTTCCATTCGACCACCGACTTCTCAGCTTTTACCTTTCGGCGCTACCGTGTAATGTTGAAAATCAGTGTCCTCCCTGATCCCGATATAGAATACCGAATTAACGCTTGAGCGAAAGGTAAATCTAGTTCCAGTGAATTAATTCGGCTGTATCGATTACATCGATTCGTTCCATTGATACAGTCCGATTAATTGATTGTCGAGTAAACTAGTCGAACCGTTTCCACGCGAACGATCAAAGCTACTCGAAGGCATGCTCCGTGCGTCATTAACCGCCGTCTAAATGCCAACCGTGCAATAATACGATCCAAGTATATAACTCCTAAGATTCCGCGAGTCACAGCCTGTCCGGAATATTCACATCGGCGGAAAATCTGGAACGAGAAGTCGTCTGAAAGGACTCCGAAGACATCGGGAGCAATTATATTCCCGCTTGAGGGGATTAATTGCTCATCTCGTCAAGTCATCCAACAATAGATCTGCATAGATATCTGCAGACTCCGCTGCCATTGTTACAGCCTTGCAAAGTAGAACTACGAACACCTCAAGATTACAGCTGCGGCTATTACAATGTGCAATTTGTCCCGGTATCGACGTCGCGATATTTTCAAAAAAAAAAACCTAATCTTTTGTCCGCAGCCTCATCGCGCGATGTGCGGTGATCAAATTTTTTCTCTTATCGAGAACCGAGGATCTATTCCACTCACAGATTAAGTGACAAGCGATATTGGCAAGATCTTTTTATCATCTCACCGATTTCGGATCATCTCGTTTTCAAAGATATCCAGTCATTTTGTGCACCCTTCACCGTTATTTTAAACGACCTTCTCCGGTTCCGAACGATTTTAAAATGATTTTCAACCGATTTTCGAGGAATCACTTGACATCAATACGGTAATTTGTGATTTGAAAAAGGCTCTCTTTGAAATGTACAAAATTTTTAAATACAACTTTCGAGAATACGTGCCTGGATAATCGAGATCTGTAGAGAATTTTTATAAAATAGATATAAAAAAACAAGATTTGCTCGAGCTTTGGAAAACAGGGACGAATAAAATGACTCTGGATCGTATACCGCGCAACATTGTATCGCATGAATGGCCCTGAAACGAGAAGAACGGTCAACCTCGCCAACAATGCGATACACCGTACATATTTCGTACAAACCTGACACTGATGTCCTTGTTCGACTCCCTAGGATTTTGTATGGCCAATTTTTTCCGCCACTCGTTAGCGAAGAGCATGAAGGCGTTGGCGGGTCTCGGTATCTTCTGTTTGCCAGCGGAGCTTCCAACGCCTCCGTATTTCGCCGCGATTTCTCCGCCGCGTTGAAGATGGACCTGGAGGATGTTTCCGATCGGGTTTGACTCTCGTCGTCGAGGCGGCTTGGACTCCAGGCAAATCGGTTTCCTGCTCGAAGGACCATCGGTCCTTCCGCCGTTTTCCTCGAGGATACTCACGAGCTGATCCGTCGTCGTCGGTCTCGTCGGACTGCATTTTTGCAGCGGGTGCAACGGCGACGAGGAGGATTTTCCCCGCTGCTGGAGGCCATTTTCCGGGGGTGAATTTTCCTTCTCCGCTGCCGGGAAGTCGGATGTTTGAGTGTTTGATGAAAGAGAGAGAGAGAGAGAGAGAGATCGAGAAGAGAGCTTTGCGGATTTGATTAAATTATGCAACGTTTTCTTTCTCGCAAATTTTTCAAATCACGTGCCAATTTTCCTCGGGTGAGAAATGGCAGAAAGATAAAATCCGGGGTTAACGAAGGGTTTTCTTACCTCTTCCCACGATGCTGGTGATAAGACCGTATCTTTCCATGACGCCGGGGTGATATTTCACCGTCACGAATAACCCCGGGGCGAGAATAAGCGTCGGTTTTCTTTCCGGCGTATTGTTACTCAGCGTTTAACAATTGTGTTTTAAAGCAACGATGGACATTATTAATTATATATAATGGCAAACGTTGTGCATATGTATATATTACAGCTATAATATACGATTACACTATTTCGTTGTTGGAGAGAGTGCAGTTGTTGAAAAAATTTGAACGATCTTTCCTACACTGTCAGATTTTCGTCGTCAAGCGGCTTAAGCTCACCTCAAAGATGGCTGTGATAAACAATCTTTTTCCCATATCGATACAGCTTCGCTATCTCGCCGTCTTCTTCTAACGCTTCAGAGAAAAACAATCCAAGCTCGTTACGAGGACCAATGACGTTCGTTACGCGGCAGAGTTCAGTGACCCGAGCTTCTTCGGTCTGCCACGCGACAAAGAAAAGATCAAAAAAAAATTAAGGCGCGGAAAATACACGTAATCCAGAAATATAAACACGCGGTTTTGACATTTTTAAATACTCGTAATGGCTTGTCGCGGCAGATGCGAATGTGATGAAATGGGAATAGACTACTACGGCGTTTTGTCGTTGAAGAAAAATTCCACCGATTTGGAAATAAAAAAGGCGTAAGATAGTTTTTCGATCAATTTACTGCTTGGTTAAAATAACAATTTTTCCATTCAAAAAAGATCAGAGTGTTTCGGATAATTTTTAAGAAGCTTTTGGAAAACTGAAAGAAACTCGTCCAATAATATTGTTAACCTTGATTTTAGAAAACATAAAATATCTTCCAAGCTTTCAAAATAATGGTAAAATTTTACCCTTTTCACATGTACATACATATTAGGGTGGTTCTTATCTTGGTCAAGCGTTTGAATTTTTTTTTTTTTTTTTAAGGAAAATGTTAATTACTTTAAAACTATACATTGTAAAAAAATTTCCCGTGACTATTTTATAGGAAATTTAATCTTCCGTAAGAAAGATCGATTGTAAAATTTTCATAAATCTAATATTTACCACGTTATTATCGAAAAAATGAAGACAGTTCTTTGCCGATGACGTGATAAATATTAGACGCATGAAAATTTTTCCAACAGATCTTTTTCGTAGAGCATTAGATTTCTTACAAAATAGTAACATAAAATATTTTTATAATCTATAGATTCAAAGTAATAAACAGCTTTCTTTCAGAAAAATTTCAAATGCATACACTTTTCCAGTGTCAGAGTTATCGGAAAAATTCTGGGATTGAACCAGATTTTTTTCTACACATGTTTGAGGGGTGAGAGAGAGAAGAAATTCCAACATGACCAAAATAAGAGCCACCATAGTACATATATACAGAAATAAATGTGAAACCAAATATTTCGTTCTTCCGGACGTTGAAAGGAAAGAAATCGCTTATAACACCTCGATATCACTTCATAATTATTGATCAAGGTTTCGGAGATTGGCAATTCATTATAATCCGGAAAGACAAAAAGACAGGGGCGTTCAAGCGGTCTTCAGCCTGATCGCCGAGGCTTACGATGTACTTTCAGATCCGTTCAAAAGAGCAATCTACGATCAGTACGGCGAGGAGGGATTGAAGAGGGGGGTTCCCGGCCCCCAAGACTACATTCAGCCTTACGTTTTCCACGGTGATCCCCTCAGGACCTACAGGTTAAAATTTCCCGCATTCTACGCCATGCCGATACACCCCCTCCACGTGGATACACCGTATTGATTTTTTTTTCGCGCCCAGGGATTTTTTCGGCACTTCCAGTCCGTACGCCGACCTCCTTGACGTTCTCGCCAATCCTTTACCTCTCTACGAGTTGCCCGAAGGAAGAGGAATCAAGCGCAAGGAGGAGCCGCTCATTAAACCCCTTTTACTTACTTTGAATGAGGTTTTTTTCTTCCCCCTTATCAATTATCTATTTCATTTGGTGGTAGTTGATTGGTAGCCTTATTTATACGTATACACCGACGAAGGGGAAGAAGTACGCGCGTGGAACGTTATTCGCGTTCTTCGTTACACTTGGACCAGTCTTCAGATTCTAAAAAAAATAATTTCGACTCGCCAAGTTTTTGATAAGCTGTACAGAAAATCAGAGTGAAAAAATTGTGCAATGTGGCGGCAGGTTTCGGTCTTCTTTAACAAAGCGCAACCCCTTATTCGACTCCGACAAGCGCACGTCTGCGAGAGCCTGTGAATCGAATTGATCGGTAGTTCGAACTTCGTACGTATATTTCAGGTATTCTTCGGAGGAGTGAAGAAGATGAAGATCCAGAGATTAGTCCTATCGGGGGACGGTAAGTCGGCCACGGTACCGAGGGAGAAAATTCTGACCATCCCGATAAAGCCGGGGCTTCCCTCGGGGACGGAGATCCTGTTTCCCGAAGAGGGCGACCAAGGTCCTACGAAAATACCCGGTAGATTGGCGATATCGATTCGTTACGTATCTCACCGGGTGGGCGAGGGTCGGTTGAAGGGGGTTAATCAGCGATTCAGCGACGTTTCACAGCCGGCTCGTTTCCCGTTCAAACCGCAGAACAATGCAGTCCGATTTTCCCTTCGCCTCCCTTCGTCCACCCCGAATTTCCATCGTTCGATTAAGCCGAAACGCAGGCGAAATCGGCCTTCTATTTTTCGCTCCACACCAGCCGACATCATCTTCGTAACCGAGGACCGTCCTCACGACACCTTCGTCAGAGACGGTTCCAATCTCCTAATGATCGTCGATGTCTTTCTTCGCGAAGCCCTGACTGGCTTCATCGTCACGGTTAACACGATCGACGAGAGGATTCTTCGGGTGCCCATAACTTCCGTCGTCTCGTAAGCGGGCCACACCTTTATTTCTTCTATCCGTTTTGTTGCATAAATATTACGTATTCCTCTGGCGTGTGCATTCTGCTCTTGTACAATTATTCCTTCCTGCACTTTTAGCCCCGCGTCTAATGGTTCGTCAAATTACTGCTTTTAGAGTGCTTCGGGGGGTTGTGAGCTCTAATTAATTATCCCATCGGCAAGGACTAATTACGCTCGTCTTGATTCAAGGTTTTCACAACCTACCAGGTGGACCGACACATTTTCTTTTGTACAAATCTCCGAGGTTGTTTTTTGTTCGAAAAATTTATTACAAAATAGTACATCGATGCAATCGCCAATTTTCTGTTTGTTCTTTTTTTATTCTTTTATTTTTTATTTTTTTTACCTCTCAAGACGTTTTAATTGATACAAGGCCAGGTTACGAAAAATTGGTGATCGGTGAGGGGTTGCCGTTGGTGGAAAACCCGAAGGAAAGGGGCGATCTTATTATACGATTCAACATCGAGTTTCCCGCCTACATGCCGAACTCGAGTAAGAATTACGTCAAGAAGGCATTCAGAGTATCGTCAGCTGGCGGCGAGAAGGGCGACGCGGAGTATATTCAGCGACTTATTTTGGCCGATAAACTCCGGAGGAACATCGATTCGGACATTCCTTTACGCAGAGAGTCGGATGACGACGAGAAACGACAGCTCAGAGGTATCTGCAATCCATGATTGCCGATGCTGTTTAATATATTTGAATCGCTCGCGTATCGCCGCTCAGTTTGCGCATCGTACTCGAAATTGCACAGTCAGGTGCTCGTGCTGTAAATCTCGATAATTTGTATTCTGTAACATGTTTTTACTTGGAGGCAAATTCAAATAAATCAGTATTTATGCGAGTATAACATTTATTTTTATGTCTTTTTGGTCAATGGGCAAGTACAGGAGATTATAGGTTTCATATTTTCGTGAAGTTTTATGTCAATCGTCATTTGTTTCTAAATTGATTTTGGCTGTTCGAATTTATTCTCGATTCAAGAATTTTGAATTGATAAAAAAGCGTCGTTTCCAACTTCCAAATCTGCGTAATAATTCAGCGCGAGAAAACTCGTTACAAAATTGAATTTTCCAACCGTTAGAGACCGAGTTACCGGCACATCGTTTAATTTATGGACTATAAAACTTTAGCCTCAGCGTAATAAAACATCTATTCTGTTCTTGAATGATTAATTATATAATTAACCGAATTCGATTGAAACTCATGAATTGTGCGCCATCTCGCATTGAGTAACCACATCGATCAGGGTTAGTTTTCAAAAACGCCGACAGATGACGGCACGGGTAGAACGTCACAACAAGATAACGTCAGAAGTAATCTGAAGATGATTACTCACGCAAATTATCTAACACACAATCACATGACTGTTCAGCACGTGACTTTATTTACAGTTGGCTCAAGATCTCGCGAATATGTATGGTGCAGTTTTTCATGTGACGACGATAAGACGTGAATTAGAATTTTTCGAACAATGTGGGAACTCTAGTCGTAGTTTAGTCTATAATGCCTTTGTTCAAGAATTTGTTCTCAGCTAGAAACGAGTCTAATAAATACGCTGATAAAATTTTACCAGCGAATAAAAGTAACGGAGCGAGTGATAGGTGAGAATCACGTCATTCATTCATTCATTCATTCATTTCTTCCTTCCTCTCAATGCCTTCGTACTTGAATATCGACCATCGGATGGTCTGTTTATTCGGATGAAATTATCGCTGTGACAGTTTATTTATTTATGAACAACGAGCATTATGAATTATGGGCATTTCACTGAATCGCGTGTTCACCAATTGTCATTCACGAACTTTCTTCGCGCTCCTAACCTTTACCTCTAAGGAAGAAACAACGGACGATATAGTCTGGGACGTTTCGTCCATTAATTTGCTGCTTAACGTTAAGTCTGAAATATTTGAGATTGACTTTATTCACGCTAATAATATCTATTTTTTACCTTGTTGCAGGAAATCTGTCTCTTTTCAAAAGGACCAAATTAGGGTATTATTATTTCGAGACTGTGAGCGCAGGGGTGAGCAGAAACTGTTATTCGATTCGATATCCGTTGAGAAAATTCCTGTCAAGTTTCGATGCGGAGGTTCAAAGAATTCCGTCACAGAAAAAGACGATATCTACGTAGAAATTGACGATGAGTTTGTTTATGAGGTAAATATATTTGGGGTCAATAAAATTTCATTATCGCTAAACCTGTCATAACTAATTACAAAACAGTTTTAATCCTTGTTCATGATATCGATAATCATAAATGAAGTTCACAATGGATAAATATTGTTTAGACCCTTGTTTTACTGGACGTTTTATCGTTGAAATAAAGTTTGCCAAATAATAACGTATTTTGTAATGTTTTTTTCTAGTATAAGAAGGTGGAGTGTGACGATGTCGGCTTCCTGAAAGAAATGGTATTTGGTTCTGTGGCCATGACTTACAGAGGACCTTCTTTCAAGGTGAAGATTGGACATTTTTTTTTTTCACAAACTAGAAAATCAGTCATGAAATTGGCTCTGTTAATTCATCTTGAGTGATCAAAGTCTAAAGTCTATGCTAGCATACGTGAACCAGGAACTAGTTTTATGAAGCGGAACATAAATAGAATCGTAGAAAGAAAATTCTGTACTGATATGATATGAGTCGTATTATTCACTAGTCGTACAATGTCAATAGTAATCACAAAAAGTATTCCCAACATTTCAGTTACACAGTTTCAATAAGCACAGCTGAGCCTATATGTGCACAATATTTTCAATAGACTTGCACAGACTATTTGAAGTATTAGCTTCTTATTTGTGTACACATATGGTACCGTACTCGAATTTGTTGACTTAACGAAAAAAGTGCGCTTTGTTTTCTGATCTATTATATTCGTATTATTTATTACAGATTCATGCTATGAATTCTCCTCGACGAATCATGTGTGCAAAGGTTTTTCCTGCCCCGGAGCACACTTCCTGCAAACAGAAGTAAGTTGACAAATTCTAATGGGCTATTATATATACATCTAATGTGTTCGAGTATTAATACTCCAATTTTCTCATCGAATTTAATCCTAAACCAGTAATTATTTTCCAGTGAAAGGCACTCTGGTGAGACTTTGGGAAATTCCATGAGTATTGATGGTAATAATGACAACGGGAGTTCAAGTATGCTGACTGTCGGTGAGTTATTGAATTCTGATATTCAAATGGAAACTCTCTCCTTAATATGGCTTAAAAGACAGTCAAACTGTGCATTGAACTGAATCGCTATCATCTATCTAAAAATCATATTTCAGTGTCCCAGTCGAACCTAATGAATTCGTATGGGAACCGGCTTAGTCCAGAGATGAGAAAAAATTCCACCAGTTCCAGCACCGGCAGCAGTTGGGATATCGACATTTCAGCTGCACCACCAGCTGGTGGTAGTAAGTATAAACATTTGAATTCACCTAAACCGTTTTCTACCATCTGTTGATCTGTGCAAAGTTGACTTCTCATTGTAATTCTCTTTCTATTTGACTGATACAAGAAACTTGAGCTTTGCCGTCAGTTAACTTTTATTTTTATATAGCCAAGACTAGAGATTGTTTTTGTTTAATGTTTACCTAAATTGTTCAGGCTCGCAGTCGTTGGAAAGTAGCAGCTCATCAGGTGTTGGCAGTTTATCTAGTCTTCGACGAAGGTGGCTTCGAGCTATCTCAACATCATTGAGCCGATCCGAATCTGAAGACTTGTTTGGACTACAATACTGTCCACTTGACGGGTCACATGATAACTACGATAGTCGGACTCGCCGGCACAGAACTAGAATCGGTTTAGCAGTTTTAGTTGAACTGACGCAAGGTCATGAACGGTTAGTGCTTTTTATGGGGTATTTCTTTGCTACTAATTACTCCTATTGAAAGAGAGAAAAGATTATGAATACGCAATTGTTTATTTCATAGCTACTTTATTCAAAGACTTGATTTTGATGTTAATTTCAATAAAGCTGTATCGACTAATTGTTATCAGGAGCATGGAGGCTCGTCTGTTAGAACATGGTGCTCTACTCGAGGGGATGTTAGACCGGTTACGGCGGTCATGTCATAGAGGTGGTCAAAACAAGGGCAAAGGACTGGTGGCGCGAATGCATCGAGCATCGACACACTGTACATTATGGCTGCTGCGACTGTTTACGAATACAACGAATTTGCCAACTCCGTTATTGTGGCATAAGGTTCTGCTGACTCCAAACACAGCCGGGGAATTGAAAGTTCATACGTTGCAGCACAGTCTTCAATTGATGGGCCGTTTGTTTGATGATGTTGATACCAAGTCGACAAATTTGTGAGTATTGGACCCATATTATTGAGAGTTTTGTCAGAGTTGGCTTCAGATATTTTCGACATATACGAACCACCAGCGATTTACATTTTTCAGTTTCCTCAGCACCCTAGTCACTGCTGTGCTGACGCACCACTTAGGTTGGGTACACACCGTGTTATCCTCTGGTGATCGTCAATTGGTAAATGATAATTATATTTGATGAATATGCGTGATTTTCAAGCCTCACACTTGCGCAGTTCAAGTTGCGTACTAAACAATTTATGTCTTTCACCTCTTCCACTAACTGACTAAGTGAGAGTCCTGAATTTAGCGTTTCGTATGCCACATAGATTTGAGCCCATCGCTATCTATCTCAATGTCCATCCACATTATTGTTGTTGTAGATGTTATTATGGGTTACAGGTAGAAACGTTGGCCAAGCGTTATCCGTGCAATCCACTCTGGGCCCAACTCTGCGATTTGTATGGGGCTCTGGGTACACCCCTAAGAGTTGCCCATACGGTGATCGTTGGTGAGACAGATAAGACAGACTTAATAAATACAGTGTTGTCATTTTTGTCCTACTTCATACGCAGTGGGAATATTGAGCGGAGACGAGAGCGGAGATGTTCACCTCAGCGAGAGCTGCAAGAGGCAGTTGTTTTATTAAAAAAACTAGAAGCTAAGGGTTCTCTTTCATGCAAAGCTAAGCGTGACTCTACGACCAATGATACAAGTGCCGGTACAGAGCCAGTGTGTTCATCTCGTCAAATGAATGCGGCTTCGTCTCTTCAACGGAAAACTTCTAAACGGCGAGTCGATTTTTCCGCCGATAATTCTGCTAGCACGATTGCCTGTCACAATTTGTGTCTCAATCAAAACTTGGAGGGAAAAGCATTAAAGTTAAAAAGAAGTGAAACGATGACACAAAATCTCGATGCCCTTACCACGGACTCGGTTAAAACATATAACAACTGTTATGTCAAGTACAAGTCATTTGACGACGATGAATGTCAAAAATTGAGTGCGTTTCCCCACTCTAGGGAAAAGGATCAAAATTCAAATTCTGTGAAAATAGTTGTAAGTGAAAGTCCACTTCTGGAACGAGATAAGCGGCGAGAATATTTACAGCGCAGTACGCAGCTTCAAGAGTTGGAGAGTAAAATGAGTAACAGAGATTTAGAGGCTGCATACGTTGACACCAAGCTTGAGTCATTAAAAAGATATGAAGGGAGCGACTTTGATGCAAGTAAATTGTGTTCAGATGATACCGATGGCATTGAGTCGTCTCTCACGAGTATTAATCAGGGAAATTTTGGCAAAGAAGAGAACGTTCGTTTTGTACTTGGTGGCGAGGAAAAATCTGTTGAGTCTAAGGTTGGTATACAACAAAAATGTTACTGTCAATGCGCATTCTCCAGAGTGCCGAGTACCTCTGCGCAGCTCCCCGAAGATGTACTCAGAAAAATTATTCAAAGAAACTTCCCCGAGTCGTCAAAAAGTATAAAAAATACCAGCAGCACTTCTACCAAAGAAAGGTCTATGGGCCATTGCCTGAATTGTTTTGGTGCAAGCTTCGCACCCTCCCATACCTACGAAGGCAATAATCTACTGCTCGAAACACCCACCAATGCTACCGAGGTACTTCGCACGTGTAACAGTGCAAGTTCCGTTGATAATCGTGGAGCTAAAATAAATCGGCGCAACAGTTTGGAGTATTTAATGGAGGCAAACGGAGTTGTCGAACTTCCTATGCCAAGGTTGGTATGCGACGAAAATATTTGAGCTTTCATTGGGATATATTATCTAGTTTTCTCATCACATTTTCTATTAAACTCCAGATCAAAAAGATTCGTTGTTAAAAGTGACGAGGAGCCTGATCAACAAGCAGGACTGGCTGGTTCTTTAAAATTCGGAGAAGTTCGTAGTATAAGTGTTGTCAAGGACACCGATCCCTGCAACACCGGTGGGTATACCTGGGGTCTTGTAGTTCAGGGATTGTCGAAAAGAAAAAAAAAGAAACGAAAGAAGAAAATCGTCAACGATGAACTCGATGTAGAGAGTGAAGACGAGTGGCTGGGCTGTGTCAGGGATGAAGTAGAGGCTGCTTTCCGTTCCCCTGTAGTCGATCAGCCTATTTCCGAAGCTCTGTGCATCGTGGCCGACGTCGATAGCTGGCAAGTCGGAGTTCTCTCCAACAACACGCCGACCCTGAAAGCTCCGCTTCCTGTTGGAATGTCTCGACTTGTTGCTAACATGCTTGAAGCGTTTGCCTACGTCTGGCGGAAATATCACTCACCCATTCACGTAAGCTTTTATTTTACTATTAAACATGAAACGCTGAAAATTAGCGTTCTTCTATCCTGTCTCATTCAAAGAACCAAAATTATACTAGATATGAAGACTGCTCGATTGATCAAACGAAATTTTTTTATTCTCAGTGTGTCCGAGTCCTGGAGGGGAAGCTACGGGAGATGTGGTTGCGGAGTGAAGCTCTGGCACAGATGCTGATCGGCGCTGAGCTGGAGGACGTCAGCGTAGACTCCCTAACGGATGCTCTTGATCTTGACGCAGCTGATATACCTGTACTTTTAGCAGTAGCCGCGACTCATTCGCCAGTAGTTGCACGAAGATTTGGGCTTAGCTTAGCCTAGTTGTATGATAAGGCACCGTCGTTCCTGGCGCCATGTTGCGTCTTTATATTATGCATCTCTATGCTATCACCGCCCTTCCATTTTTGCATAATAATTCTGTACATGTTAGAAATAATTCAAGAACCAAATACTCGCAAGCCGATGATGTAAAAAATAATAAGAAATGAAAAATTTAATAACTAATAATAACATAAGCGCACCATATAAGTGATAGGAAAATAGTTATATATTAGGTTTTTTTTTCTGATTCGTAACGTAATGTATGATACACTTAGGTACACATATTATATATACACAAATACCTATATTATACATATATATACATTATACAGACATATTGTTGTATTATTATTTAGTGTAGAATAAAAATTGTATTTTTTTTTCTAATTGTCCGCCAACGTTACGTCTATGCGCAAGTAATACATTTAAAAAAAAAAAAATTCGGGTTAACATAGTTTTGTGGACAAATTATCTGTAATCGAATTGCCGTGCTATTTCTTGCCGTCTCAGTTCTCTGGGTTTGAACGAAATTATATTTCTACAGTGAAGATCTTATATCCTCGAAAAACATAAAACATATCCAAAAACGTTTTATTCAGTGACATTTGGCAAAAGTAGTTTGAAGAAAAGTTTGAATTTTTGGATCGAATTCGTGAATAGCTGCGTTCGGTATTTACACCGGTATTTATTGCGCCATATTGCATTCATCTAATTTTGTTTTCGGCGAAGCTCAATTTTCTTGTCAGAACGTTTCCATGTCATGAAATTCTAGGAATTGTCTAGGCCTTTTTCCTTTTTATTGCGTTTTAAAATTTCAGCATTTTAGGTTCTACTGCTTCTCACTGGAACCATGCTGATCTGTCCAGCTGAGCCGTAAGTTACTCGAATCTTGACTTGAGTTAACCGACTGATTTCAACGTTCAAAATTCTGCTTTCAGTCTCTCGCGGCAGTAGATAATCATATTTAAAAACTATGGTTCAATCACTCCAATTTGTTATACTCCTTGTGATTTAATTCGATATACCTTTGTTGTTCAATTCTCACAGGACTTCCGTCCAGCCACCGCTATCCATCATAGAAGTGAAGAACAAAATTCGGGTTAGTACGTCCAAATCCTGATTGTTCCCCTTATCACATGTCGGCACACACAAACGGCGTTAGCGTCAAACATAAATAGGAACCTAGCAAAGATCTTGAATTGAATTTCCTGCTTATTTACAGCTTGGTCACGACGAATGTTGCACTTGCTGTTGCTGCTGTACGCCGCAACCAAAGTGTCTCGTGAGTTAATACTTCAAACAGAGTTTGGTATCTTTTCCCGCCATATTGAACCTTGTTCGTCGGATCATTTTCAGAAATATGTTCAACCAGAGAAAACCAAGTCTTTCGCCCCCATGAGGGTGAGTTCGGTTTGCAATACCCGATGATCGCTTTATATAACAGCAGGCGTAAGGATTTGAATATTTTCACTGACGACTGCTGTTCACTCTTATCCTAGTACTACTACAAGCCGGATGTCCCCATGGAGGATAACACGACGTATCGTCTTTCGTATTGGGAGGGTCCGAATTCCCCTGTCGAGCCGTTTCACCCTCAGGATAACCTGACTGTTGGAGGGGGCGAATTGTCCGACGACACAACGCACCGGGTATTCACCCCTAATCAGGCACCTAAGGGTGCCGATTGACGGCCCGATGAATAATATTTATCAATAAACCGCCGCAGTTGAGCTACCCGGGGAATTGGTGCGTCAAACCGGAAGTCCCAATAACGCCCTGCGAACGGCAATTGCTTGGTAGAGGTCCGATGCAGGATGTTACCACCCAGAAGCACGACTACACGTGGAAGTTGATTCCGCGTACCGAACCGTTTAAAGGAAGGTCGAATATCTACTCCCCATGCGCTATGATGTCCGGTAAGGGTACTTCGACGTTTGACAATGATTAATTCCGATCTTTTAGTGTATTTATCATGGTCTAATAACCGTTTTCACTGATACTAGATGACACTACGTACCGAATGAGCTATTATAACTACAATTGCTTGGCACCGATCAAGTCGTACGCCCCTATTAGAGAGTACTCAAAGTCCGACGTACCCATGGACGGATGCACAACTTACAGACTCAGTTATTGGCCTACGGTTCCACCACCCAAGGTGGGCTTGTTTTCCACAAATTATTTAAACTTGAATTACACGTATATTACTCCAAGTTCTACTGTGAGAGTTGGTGTAATTATATTATCAACGTAAACGATACTCTGGTTCATGGTTATCGTTTCCTTTCTCTCTCGATGTTGAATTTCAGCCGATCTTGATAAAACGTGAGATCAAAATATTGTTCACCAAAACTGTAAAGTTGAATTGTTCTGTTTATAAAAACTCTTGTATAGGAGCTGAACAGCTTATTGGGATTGTTATACCAACACCAACTTAATTCGGATGTTCAACTCTTGTAAAGCTCATCACGATACGCTTCTCTTCAATCCAGGAGGAATATCCTTGGAGTAAAAAAGGAGAGTATCATCCTCCGGTCAATCCGATGGACGGCTGTACGACGTACAAGTTGAGCTACTGGCCAAACTGTGACGCAAAGCCGAGGAAGCCGTTCTCGATGCCCGACACGGAGAACATCTTGAATGCGAAATGCTGTTTCGACGACAACACAACTTACAGACTCAGCTATTTCGGATGTGAAGACGACGCGAAAAGGGAGCCGATACGACAGTCGGAGAACATCACGCTGCCCAATTGTCCTCTTTCCCACGACACTACCAATCGGGTATTTATCTGAAATATTACCTTTATACAGGACCGTATGGACATACTCATTATCGCGAAAGAAAATTCTCGTCGCCAAAATCCGGATTCCGTTCTGCGTTTGAACTTTTCACAATTTTCACGTTATGCGCAGCTGAGTTATCTTGGAAATTGGTGCGTGAAACCGGAAAAGCCGATAACTCCCTGCACGAGACAGCTGCTGGGAAGAGGCCCGATGCAGGAAGTGACGACCCAGAAGCACGACTACACTTGGAAGTGTGCCGAGGGTGATGGTGACAAGTTTAGACCGGTTGACAATCTCGAATTTTCCCCGTTACCGTTAGAATGTGAGCTTTTTATTAAATCCCTTGAATTTGGAGAGCAGTGGACTAGGTGGAGAACCATTCGAATGTGTCCGATCCATCGGTTTCAGGCTGCACGACACACCGACTATCGTACATGCCGATAAACGAGAAGTCCCTCGTTCCCATTAAATCGTACGCGCCTGAGAGAAGGTATTGGCGATCCGACGTTCCCATGGAGGGAGAAACCACGATGAAGCTGAGTTATCAGCCCGTCGAAGTCGCCGATAAGGTCGAGAAGCCTTGGGGCGCGAAGCTCAGTTATCAGCCTCCGACCACCCCAATGGCCGATTACACGACGTACAATCTCAGGTGCGACATCGCGTTCCCTCTTCATACGATTGGTTTCTTTGTCTTTTCCTACTTCAATTTGTTTATCAACGGAAATGGACGGGTTATTTTTTATAAACATTTTTCTCGCTTTTCTATTAACGTTGTTGAAACGTGATATACCTGTACAACGGTCAAGTGGATTGGCACTTTACGAGGTGTGATCTTGGTAAGGTTTACATTACATACCTGCGCGTTGGTTTGAGTTATTACCACAAGATGTACCAACTTTCGTGTCACGATCTTTCAACTGTCTGCACGATCGTTTAAATGGGTTATACACGTAAGACCTTGATCATCGATTTTCTGCAACGGATTGCAATATCTTTCACTTTCCATTATTCTCGTTCAATGTATTCTCAAGAACAAGGTGAACGAACAAAACGTCAATCAATCGGTTGAATATTGAGAAGCATTCGAATCGAAGCAAGAATGAAAGAAAAAAAAAACGGGAAAATTACACATGAAAATTGATTATTATTATTATAACAATCAATGACACCCAGATTACCTTTCTTTCTTCCCAGCTATATTCCTCCAGGCACTCTGGTTCCTCTGCCGGAAGATGCACCGCCATGTCCACCCTCGAATACTTGTAAACGTGAGTAAAAATGTACTGATCGTTAACTCGAGAAGTGAATGTACAGTTGTTGAAATTGACAAAATAAGGGAATAGAACAAAGGGGTGGAAATAGAATTATTTGATTTTCACGATTAAACGCTGCACACTGAAAAGACTTTTGAACAATTTGCATGTAATTTTCTGCAAAGTAAATTTTTTAATTTCAAAAGCTGTCAGCGTGTCCATGAATGGTAATTTTTGAATACATATTTCTGAATACTTTTCCGCTTGTTTCAGCATGTGGGCAATGCCGCAACTAGGATCCGCCTGGTTCCAGGATGAGAAGACGTGACAGTTTTATCCTACGCTGGCATGATTTTTATGTGCTTTTACTCCCGTTGTTTTTTTTTTTTTTTTTACCCTTTTATATCGTCTTTTGTGGTACCGTATTCCTGTTTTGTACACAGTCCGTTGTCTTTGATATATATATATATAGAACGTTTATTTATAAGATAAAAGGATAATGTGCAGCGTGCTGCAGTCCCGTTTGTCCCATTATCTTCTTTGTACGTGCGGTGAAAATTAATTATTCACCGTACCTAATTCTTCTTCGACCAGCGATCATTTACGAATTCCTCAAATATTTCACGAGGCCGTGTGAAAGTCCAGCAGTGGGTGATGACAGCTTCTGCAATTCGCCTGCCTCGGTGCAGAAAGTGGATAAACCGCAAACATGGCGTATTTCCTGCAGCGGTTGCAGTTGATGCGATGATAAAAAAGCGAGTGTTTGATCATCACGCCGAGCCGAATGGATCTTTGTATTATTGAACGTACTTATTGAATAACATACTCTAAGTTTCTGATGCAACGCAAGGTTTGCTATTTAAAGATAAAATTTGGGCCGCCGTGACATTCCGCGTGGCGTGTCTACGCACAGTATACGTATTCATGCACATGCATACGTAAACTTTGAACTTTGTATAATATCAAATTGTTACAACGGCCAGGCTCGCTTTATTTATCTCATACACACGTACGCGGGATTCACATGTGTTTTGTTTTTACATAATACGAAATTAAGCAAACGAAGAAACATTTTTCGCCATTATGCAATTCAGGCAATTATCATTGCGTAATGAAATGAAATTGCAGGGCAATTCCGTGACTCCGGTAATTCTATTCCAGACAAAGTGTACGTGGATAAAGCTCCATGATGCAGCGCACGAGGAGCTGGGATCTTGAACCTTGGACGGCCTTGTCTGCGCGTTTATGCCGCGTTTTACACCCTCTTGAGTAACCCGAAAATCGTTTACGAAGATTGTATTGTTCGTTTATATATTACGAATTTTTATGCGACTAACGAAATTCTTCTAATAGAACAGCTTTCTATTCCAAAACAAATGATGAGATATACGTGGAAAATTGGGCATAAATCACCGATACGCAAATTCGAGGCGCGGATCTCACTATATTCGGATTCTCCGGAAGTGTTCTGAAAGTTTGAAAAAAAAACGATCCATAAAACGGTGCTTAGCCTTCGGAGAAGATCGGCGGCAGCGATTTCACGGAATAGCCGAGAGAAAAAGAGTTCGAGCAACCGCGACCTTTGAAATTCGTGTGCCAAAACTGGTCGAAAGTGAGATGATACAGTTACGAGATCAAACATCGTTTCTTCTCGCGAGAGATGGGCGAGGCGGAACGGACGGCGACGGCAAAGGAGTCCTCTCGTCTTTTTACGATCCCACGGCGACGAAACGCGACGCAACGCAATAAATTTGTAATACTTCGGCCTGCCGGTGAAGGAGCCCGAATTTCGAACACTGGGGATTACTCGTTATATATGTGTGTATATGGGTGCTCGGCGATGAGATGGCTCTTCCCGAGAAGGGGTAAAGTGAGAGCTGCTATATAAAGGAGATTCCTTACACTCCTGAGATCACAGTTTGTTGTAATCACAATAACCGTTCGCCTTTAATATACTCATTTGTTATATCTGTAATTTACCGAACTTCCACTGAACCACAATGAAGCTTTTGGTGAGTACCTTGATTATTTTTCACTCGATTCGGTTCAACGTTCACTGATCAGTATGATCCGAAAGATCGAAAAACTGTAACATTAATTCATAAATTCCACAAAGGAGAGACGTTTCCTCGAAGCTATAATATCGCTCACTTATATTTCATCGATTCTCATTTTCTGCTCTTGATTAAACCGGTTATAGATCATTAATTAATTTTTTCCACAACTTTCAAGCATAATGATGTATCAAACGTTGTCACTGTTCACCTCTGCCCGAGTTTTCTTCGAGCTTTTACGCTAAGAATTAAACTTTAAGTGACCACTCTTTCCGTAACTAGTTTTACTTAAGAGAATACCGATTGACGAAAACTTTATACATTAATAGCACAAATCTATTCTATTGATAGGAAGAAACGAAACAATTTTCAATATTGTTCTTAGAGGAATATCATTACCGATATACTTTCTGGTAGATGTTTTCTAAATAATTATTTGCGACTCGAAAAACCAAATTTGAAAATAATTGTGTCTAGACTTGCGAGTCAGCTTAGACACGACAGGAAAAATCGTTAGAATACAAAAATAACGCATCGCATATAAAAAAAAACCGCGTTCTGTTTAAAAAGGTTGGTTTGTTTAATACGAAGGAATATAAAATACAACTTGCGAAATTCTGCAGATCCTAAGATGCGAATAAAAAAAAAATTCAAAATAGCAGAAGATCGATCTCGTTTTCACTTCGAATCGATTTCGATTGGTCTTGATATAGCAAGAAGCCCCGCCTAGAATTCTCACAGCATAGGTCTCATCTCGTCGAGAACTTTCTTTCCAATAAGTGAGGCCGAGTTACGAAAACTATTAGCGAAGCGGGTGGGTGGAAAGGAGTTCTAGCCGAGCTAATATTAGCATTCCAGATGCGGTAATGCTCTTAAAGCGAGAGATGCGATGCTATGCGATGCGATGGGTCAGGAGTTAAATGACCGTAGCTGACATTTCGACCACACTTTCACTCATCTGCCGTCGACGTTCTTCACCGGCTAGCTAGAAGACGGGAAGGGATCATCTCCGCATGTACGTAACGTCGACGATTGCGCGATTCCTTCGCGGTCCTTCGTTTCCACCCGCTCCTTACATTCCCGCGGTTTTTAGATTGGAAAGACGATGGAGGCCACGCGAACTCTTCGCGGCTTTGTTCGCGGCACATCGACTCTTCGCAGCTACTGTATAAGTTTCACCGATTAAAATCGGGAATTGATAATCGGTGGATATGTATAACAAACTCGAATAGATGCTGCTTCGAATCGATGTTTTATTACCAAGCAACGGTACTCGCGTACATCGGGATTGAAATGAGGTAAAAATATTATGTAGATCTTTGTATTCATTGATACACGTTCGTACGGACAAAGTCGCACCCACGAATGACGTGGCCTGTACGTAACTGAATTTTTACGATCTATTGTACTATATTCGTACGTACTATACAAGCCGTAGTGACTGAAAGCGAATGCGAAGAATACCATTGGATTACTAATTCTATCGGGGTGAAAACCAAGTCGTAATAACTGGACGGTTGATCGTTTGTTAATTATGGATCTAAAGTCACAGAAACAACGACGATATGCAACTTTCGCTGATTATACGGGAATTGATTGCAGAATTAATTAGATCAAGTGACGTAAAGAGATGAAATTTTTTTTTAATGAAAAATAGAATCTGTTATACCGATCGATCGATGGATTCGTAGATCAGGAGCTGAACTGCAAAAGTGAACGAACTGACCGAATGAAAGTTTTATATTCGTGTTACTTGAACATTATCAAAATCCTGTATTTCATTTTGTGATTTTTTGATATCCATAATACAGGCTATGGCAATGTTATTGGCCGTCGCGTCGGCGAGACCGCAGCGTGAGGCTTATCCCGAGGACGTTCGAAGCAGGGAACAGCCCGTCGACGATAGGCGAATCACCTCGACCCAGATCCCCATCCTCCAGTGGAACAAGCAACAGGACGTCGACGGCACCTACAAGACCAAGTAATTCGATTTTTCAAACGTCACGTCGACTTGCCTCGAAGTCGAGTTGGACGTGAATATTTCTTGGGGAACCATTCGTCGTCATTATTTTTTTTATTATTTTTTTTTTATTACGGTTGAGTAATAACCGGTGAACTTAATCTCCTTGATAATTGTGCAATCAGCTACGAAACTGGAAACAATATCATCGCCGAGGAAAGTGGATACATCAAGACGCTCCAAGGAAGCGACGGCGAGTCCTTTCCATCTCTGGTCCAGGAAGGTCAGTACTCGTACCAAGCTCCCGACGGTACCGTGATCAACACTCGTTACATCGCGAATGAGAATGGATTCCAAGTCTTCGGAGATCACCTCCCCACCCCGCCCCCGGTAAGCGAGGAGATCCAGAAGGGTCTGGACCTCATCTACGAAGGAATCCGTCTGCAAGAGGTAAAACTTGACGAAAAACTTCTCTTACACCCACCTCCCCTCTATTACCAATTTGTCTGAATCGCTTGAGTGACGTATCATAATTCTTCAGGGTATAAAAAATATATCACGTAATTATCGAAAAGGTTTTTTACAATTGGTGTAAAAAAACGAAACAATTTTGTTGAGGTAAAACGAATCACCGCGTCTATTGATAAAGTTTGAAAATGGGGGTTCATTTTTCGCACTGTCCATCGGTGGAGAGTCCCTCGGGTTAGGATAACGAGGAGAATGATGAATATTGGGGGTCGTGAGACAAATCGATACACGTTCCGCCTGACGGATGGCAATCTGGATAACTTTCGCCTAGTAGTAAAAGTCGGTAATAATCGGCCACAAGCGTCTGACAACTCCGATTCGTTTCACTGCTCTGCGCGCGCTTCCAACGAGCGGCCGATCAAGCTTTTGAGTAGCGCTGCTAGTAGTAGCGGTAAATTGGTAGTCGAACGCTGTTGCTCGTCGGCGACGGTTCTGTCGCTCCCGAAATTCGGATTGCGATCGAGAGCGAATTTTCAATCCATGAGAGTAACTCATCGCGGAATATTGGGCCGTTAATTTTGCCCCTAAGATCCTTAAAGTTCCTAAATATATGATTTGTACACATCCGATCGAATGCTTCACTACCCAATATCGATCCCTCGTATTCCCTGCATAATTTTTGCCATGGTTTTTTGCAGGAGGAAGCCAAGCGTGAAGCCGCTTCAAAGCCGGCACAACAGGCGCTGGCTCAATCCGGTGACAGAAGAGACGAGAAAGACAGGATCTACCAACGGCAGTAATCCTCATCGCCAGTAATCCTTCCTATCCTTCGCACCTTCCTTAGCCTTCCTTTTGTTCCTTTTATCGTGCACTAAATCCCTAGAAGCGTATAATATATGATGTTGTTGCACCATTTGTCGAGTGTATAAGAATATTGATTTTTTTTCGAGTTACCTGAACGAATATACTTGTATAAATAGGAGTGATTCAGTATGTTGTATGCATCCAAGTGATCCCTGATGATAAAAAATAAATAATTATTGTAATTAAACTAGCCTCGTTGCGCGCTGTTAACCTTATCTTATTTGCTCAACTGTTTTCTCTTGTTGAAATGAAGTGCAGTGATAGCCGTAAGCATATTGGCAAGAAAACGAAAACCAAACGTTTACGAAACAATATGTTTTTCTCTTCTGAATACATTTATAAAATTTATTTGATCTCTCTGATTCTGCGGTTAAACGTAACTCGGTCATCACGTAGCGATTGAATTAATATCAGACATGATTTATAACTAGATCATATCCGCCATTCATAAATGTTGTTGCGTGGATTTATAGGCTGATTGAACGGAGGTCACGTGAACAGTTCTGGTCTCTGAATTAACGAGTTATGCAAATTTGTGAGTTAAACATCGTTCGCGCTACACGTACGTCTTGTTATTGACTTATTGTACGAACATACGGTGGTGACTCTACATTAGGATTCTATGAACAATGCTTACGAATATAAGCGTACAAGAAGAAAATGTTAAGAAGTGTGAGGTAATGGGAAAATACGAAGATGTAACAAGAAGTTCGTGAAAATCATGGATCATCAATATTATACACGGCGCGTTTCGATGACGATTTTTTTCTCATTAGCAATTACATTGTAGCGCGATATGAATAATTTAAAAATAGCTTGATATAATATCCCGGGTGTCAGTATAACGAACATGAGAAATGATTAAGATACGACTTCATCGCTCGATGAGCTTATACAATAATCTGCAAGTGAAGTCATGTTTCCTCTATCGCAGTGAACAATTATACTTGAGAAAATTTATGTAAGTGGATAACGTCAAAGTCAAATTGTTGTTTACGCCGTTGTTGCAATCATGGCGATGTTAAAACGACGTGAATTTTCCTCATCGTAATACGCTACGTACGTTATTAATTTTATTTATTTTGTTTCAATCCTAAGAATCTACATATTTGTAATGAATTTTGTCAGCGAAGAGAGTTATAAATTTTCCTCCGTAATTTACCGTCGTGTAATGATTCTTCCGACTATAAGTTCAAATATAGCCGATGGCGTTTCTTTTGACTACGAAGGTGGAAAGTTTTGATTTCGCAATTACTTCGTTGTATAACCGATCTACCGGTATGGAAGATAAATCAAGCAGCCATATATTAGTTTATCACAATTAGGAAAAGTAATAAATTTTATTTATTTACAAAGCAAACTTTTCATCGGCAGCCCTGTGACCAGCGTGCATTATCATGGTGAAGCATGAATAATACTATCGTGAACCGATATAGGACAGTCGAAAATCGACGTGAAATAATTTCTCTCAATGCATTATACAGTGATCGACAGGGCTGCTGGTACACGTGTACGGTTCTAATAATTATTAATAATATTAGCAACAATTTATTCTTAAATTAATATCAATGTATGACTAAAATTGTTATCGCCTATAAAATGTAAGTCCTACTTTAATTAGCAATAAGAGTCAGAGGTTAAGAAAAAAAAAAAATCGTAAAGTAAAAAGATCAAAAAAAAAAAAAAAAACCAGATGACGATGTGACAATGATGTACGATAACAATTACACGATGATCGTGATAAAGCTTTCGTAAATGTTCGAAACGTGAGCGCAATTTCGTATACATATATGTATCAGTGATTATAACATTATATCGAATAAGTATGTAATAGATCGTCGGACTTTCGTCGAAGTGAAATAATTCCAATCAGCTTGCGATTTATAATATATTATCACGCGACGCGTTATAACGCGTTGTAATATATCTCCGAGATTTCGTAATCGTTCGCATAACTCGTGACAGTTCGTTAAAACCGGGGCAAAATCGGGTTTCGCGAATCTGGTTCAAGCTCGCGATTACAAAAAGTCCTTCAGCTGCCGCTTGTAATATATAATACATGTATATAACGCAGGTGGAGCGCCTCGGGAAAAGATAAATCGTGACAAGCCGGACCGCGAACAGCGAATACTCTTGTTTATGGCGGGAGCGTGAGATAAGCTAATCTCGAAGTACGTTGAAAAATGAGAAGGTACAAAAAGGAGAGAAAAGAAATTATATAAAACGAAAATGAGCCAAAGGCGTGGGAGACGCAGGTCCGGCTGCCTGCCCACGCGTTTGCCCCTTATAAAAGGCCCGTCGACCACCGAGGCTAATCCGCGGTTTTTTTTCTCTTCTCGGCACATTGCAGGGTCACCCATAGGACGATCGCGTAATCCTCGGATTTTGTAATCTAAGATCTCGTTCGAACGATCGTTAGATCAAGACTCTAATCAAATCGAATTTAAAAAGAAATCGGCCCTCCATTTATTCTCGACCGGATCCATTCGTTTGGAAATCAAAAGAATCTGCATTTCGATTCATTGAATATTAATTTCGAGCGATTTCTTTCTTGTCACATGGTTTTCGTAGATTTCCAGTCTGCCGGTCAGTGATTTTCGTTAATTTCCAATACTTTTCGAGATTTCTACGCAATTTTTGTTGATTTCTGGACAAACTGGAAATCGATGAAAGTACGTGACAAGATGGATGTCGATAGAATGTTAACGAATCGTAACCGTCTGTCGCTTACCGAAAATCACGCTACGATTTCATTCATCTCGATATCCGATTTCCCGACAATTTCAACGAACATCTCGGTCGTTCAACCGGTTCCTTCGATTTAACCAATTCGATTTTCAACCGCCAAATTTATGATATCTCCGAGCGAACAGTTTCACCCATATTTTTCCCTGACGCGATGAGGCCCGGCTCTCTTAAAGACTAACAATAATACAACAATCTCGATTAATCTATGTTCTAGATGGCAGCTGGGGGTCGTAGGGAGTCGCTTGAAACCCGACGTAACGGTTGTTCTTCTTGTGAATGAAACCGTGCTCGGCGTCCGCCTTGTAGTAAACCACCCTCCGTATCCCGAAGGGATCGATGTACCCAAAGGAGCCGATCTTCTCATCTTCGCTCGGCCGGTTCTCCTCCTCGTGGTAGTGCGTTTTCAGGTAGTACTGGAACCCGTCTTTCACGGTGTGCGTTCCATCGTACTCCGGAAACTGACCGCCTGAAGTTTGAGTCCTCTGTTCGGCCGGAGGACTCGCCTGGACGATTTCGCTCCTCCGCAGGGTCTCGTTCCGGGTCGAATCGTAAGCCCGAAAGCCCTGGCCTACTTCCGGGTATCTCTGGCCGTAAAGGGGCGGCTGGAAAACCGCCGACGGGGGCGGCGCAGCCTGGTTATACCCACTGTACGGGTTCTGGTTGTACCGGTTGTACTGGTTCACGTATGGCTGTTGGTACGGGGTGAAGGCTGGAAGGTAGTTCGTGTTCGGCTGCGAGTAACCGTCCTCCAGCGTTTGAAGAGGCGCCCTTTCCCCGTACGGCGAGTAGAGCGTCGGGGGTGCGACCGGCGCCGGCGTCGAGATGGGCAGCTGGTAATGCACCCCCGGATGGACGGGCGCCGACGCCGTCGAGCCGAGAGGCGTCACCGTGTTGGCCTCGATCCCGTTGCCCGGCAACTCCTTCAGCTCGGGTTGCCTGTGGGAAGAGAAACGGGACGGTTTTCGTACGGTGAGAAAAAATTCATTTGTTGTAGTAACTGGAAAAATTGAGTTAAACATGTATCGTTAAAAAAACTGTTTGAATATTGTTCGAGTTACGAAAAACGAAGTACGCGTTACCATTTTGCGCCATTGTCGATCCTTTTTTGGTTATTGCAGCGGACAATCATTTTCAGAGGTTTACTCTACTTTTTTAGTTAAATAAGGCTTTAACGTTACAAGAAAATATAGCAACGGTGATCGTAATGAGAAAGAATAGTAACGGATACTAAACTTTCTGGTAACAGCTGGAAAACTAATTTTCATTTTATACCTAGAACTATAATTTTCGGTTATCGTAAAAAATGAAAATAGTTAAGGACTGAGCGGAATCGGAAAAAAAAAAATCACAACAAACTGAAAATGACCGTCCCAGAGATGATTAAAAGATGTTTCATGACCCTACTCTTTTGCCTCGAAAAGATGCGTTTCGCAATTTTAAGACTAAGTGAAGAAAAAAAAGAAGAAACAAAAAAAAAACACGGATCACAAGACATCACTTTGACGTCTTTTTGTCTTGTGCTGTCTCGAGTTGTATAAAAGTTCACATGGCATACCTGAACGGATTCACTGGCCTCTGAGGTTTGGCTAGAATTCCACTCTGCGCCGGCACCTTCTTCGATATTGATACTGCCTCTTCGATTGGTCTCTCTTCTCCGACGTAAACCATTTTGGATCTATCGGGCAAAGACAATTGGAAACGTAAATACTAATCCGTGTCATTGTTCACAACGTGAATTATATGGTTTACGTTAGTGGTACTTTTTTCGCAAATTTTTTATACAAGTTGTCAAGTTTCAATTTGTAGACCCGACATTGCCCGTGATCAGAAGTACCGAAATCCAAATAGTAATTTTCTTTCTAGAGAATATTCAATTCTACATGTCCTCTTTTTGAATGAGGATTTTTAAACACAAAAGTTACTTCTCAAATTCCATTATCTACATCATTTTCGGACCAAACTTGACTCCACCTAAGAATTTTACAATTACGTAACAACAACGAACGCGGCAACGACTTGCTCGATCCTACGGATCGTCATGAGCCCATATTTTTTATACGTACATATTTCGTTTATTATTTATTCTATAAAATTTGCACAAATTGATTCTGCAAATAATTTTCACGCTGACTGCGAGTGAACATATTCCGATTCCCGCACCATTAACCGATAGATTTGGAGTTCAAAGAGCGAGTTCCCTTCATTGTTCCTTATCTTGAAATTTTCTCACCGAAGTATCCTGTATCCTTCCGTGTCTGCGATGTAATCCTTGATTCGTAAATACCCCAGCGGATCTAGCCAGCCCTCAGTTCCGATCACGGTTCCATCCGCGAGTCGTTTTTCCTTCCGGTACTGCCCGTTCAGAGTCTGATACCGGAAGTAGCGCTCGGGGCCTTCGTCGGTCTGAATGTGGTACTGCGTGTTCGGCGTTAAGTTCCAGCCACTTTTCTGCGCCTCAATTTGTCCCGGGGTTAAGCAGAACACCGAAACCTGCGAGCACGACGTGGAAATAGTTCAGTGTTGCGTAATCTTCACGGATTATTTTTCGACGTCGCGCCAAAAAGCCGCGAATGCGAAATTGATCAAGGCGGATTGTTTGCGGTCTGTATGGTTTATTTGACGGAAGAGGTTTCTATGAGGAGAGAAATTCTGAAAAACTTATACAACTGATGGAGTATATATATAATAAAGATGACGAAATAACTGTTATAACCGGAAGGAAAGTAAAATATTACTTATACAGACACAGCAAGTATGCGTGTATATTAATGCTGGATTTTTCGATGCGCGTTTAGTGAAACTGGTGTTCAAGTACCATTTAGTCGAGTATTTTAAAATGTTCGACGTGTGGGATGAACATCGATTAATACTATTTGCGTTTGTGTTTGTTTTAAGGATGTATCAACAGGTTGCAGAGGCAGCGGCTGTCTCCGAAAGCGTCGCGCGTCTCGCGCATTATTATAATATATATATATATATATATATATATATATATATATATATATATATATATATATAATACATGTACGTATTATGAAAGCGGTGAAATGAAAAATCGACGATAAATTCAATCACGCATCGAAAAGGTTCGTAATGTTATAGAAAATAAACTGACGAGCCGTCGTTGGGCATGAATATATAGGTATACATATTAAAGTTTCACGTAGGCAATCGCTGAATTTGGAGTCGTTAAATCCGAGCGTGCGGATGGTCACGGATTAATCGTACGGCAAAGGCGCTGCATCTCGTGGAGAGACAAACGAGCGGGTGGATATTTTTTTTCTAATGAAAAATTAAGCAATTTATCACCTTCACGGGTCCATTTGAAGCGACGTCTAAGAGCCGAGCGTTCTACGGAGGCATAATGGGAGGTAGATAAAAAATGATTCATTACAACGGCGCGAGTTCGCTAAGATATGTTAATTCTTGGATAAAAAGTGATATGCATATGTATGCGTGAGTTACAAGCCAGCCGCGGTGGAAGACGCTGCAGGGGGACGAAAAAAGGAGGAGCGAAAACACCGGATAAGAAACAATTACAAAAACTAAACGCGTTTGGCAAATGCAAACAAAGGACTCATCGCATTCTATTATACAGCTGCCTCAATGCCAAGAACCCATCTATGGGATTGTCACCACTCATTGACATGCGGACGAGCCTACAACTCGCTAATGACTCGTAAACAATGCGCCTCTTATTACGGTTGAGTCAGTCCGCCTATCGGGCGAGGCTAACTCGACGTTACATCAACGTTACGTCAGGCGCCGATCGGCCGATGATTTGTTTACGTCAATTTACAAGCCGTGCATCGAGAAGATATTTTTTTTTTTTTCTTTCGTCAAGGCAATCTTGAGGGCGTTTGGGTAAGATGTATAATTACGATGTGTAAAAGTTCCAGTCGTACCGAAGAGCGAAAATTGTCTAAGAATACTGCTTGGAAATTTAAAGTAAATCGGTTGAGCCGTTTCTGTGATACGTTGACAAAGCTTGATCTACATATTTTTTAATAAAACAACCCCCAGTGGAATTAAATGGTAGGTTGTTCGGTTATAAATTCTTCAAACGGACCCGCTTTTATTAAGCCCTGAAAAATGCCGCTGCGGATCAGACTTTTTCCGCTGCCCGAAATGCAGCTGCGAGTTGTCTTCTCTCCACTCATTCAACTCACCGAAACAAAATTCGGTCGATGGATTTTATGGGTTCGTAAATTGAAGCGAGTACGTTTGTTGTTGCGATTTGCATGATGATAAAAATCTGCGCCGATTGCCCGTTGAGAAATAAGAATGTTGAGGTGGGCAGCTTGCGGCATTTCTGGGTAGGCGAGAGCTGTTCAGCCTCGAAATCGATCGGATTAACCTTGACTGCACGGGACACATGATTGCGAGAATATTACAGTGACGCGTGTGAGTTTGCAATAAACAAGATCACGTTTTACACTATACAGCATACCTATATTCGGTGGCACTTTTTTTTTAATCACGACAAACCCGATATTGGGATGAATGGGAATCCGAAGAGGGATCGGAATCGATTTCAATTTTTAACGGGTGAAAGATAAATTCTGCGGCATTTTATATACACGCGATGAATGTTTAAACATCGTGTAACTTTTTCCGGCGACATCGTTTGGCCCGAATCGTTATAATTTCATGACCGTGAATGAAAAGTAGAAATTTTGTATCGACAGAAAAAAACATCATTACGCTATTTTCGGTGTTCTTCTAATCGGTAGCATCGGTGACTCTTCGACTCGTCCTCTGCATCGGTATTCGTTCACGGCCCGCGTCACGTCATTATCGAGAAACGTAAACACGGAACGATTAAAAAAATTTGAAATAACAGCTGCGGGGGCGAGACGGGTATAATAATTTTCAACAATTCGTTTACACGGGCCAAAAAATCTGCTTTTGACGGCTCCGTTATTATCTCCATTCTCGACTGACTACGCCCGAATAAATTTTGAAATTTATCGCGCATCGAAAGCATTGCAAGCCCCCTGCGGAAACCTCTACGAATATTTCCACCGATTGTCCATTCGCCTCACGGAGCAAGGGTAGATACCTGATTTTCAACATCAGTCACGGCATTGCGTCAGCGTTTGAAACCGGCGTAGTTAGACTCGATCGTTGCTTCATTGAGGCGAGGCCGGACATCGGTAGATATCGATTATAACTATTGTATGATCGCGGAGGCGAGGGCTTGTCCGTAATATCGGCATCGCGTTATAAGCCTCGACGACGACGACGTCTGCAGGACGGATCGGCCGACGGGTTGAAACGGCCGTTGAGTAACAGGCAGGCGGCGAAGGTGCGTGGGATTGGGAAAGCCTTTGGTCGGCCTCTGTCCATATTAAGAGATCCCATATCAAAGCGACGGTCTGCAGCGTACACCTTTGTACATACGTACATTTTCTACGTATACGTGTTTGTGAAGCCAGTCTGCGATATTCAGAGTGCGGCGATGCCGTTTATCTGGATTATATTCCATCGCCGTTACGTACGATCTATAAATAAACGCGTAGACATTAACTCCGGGAAGGTTTTTATGGCGTTCGTTCGTTATTCTCTCAGTTTAATTGTCGTATCCTGTCCGAATATACCTTTTTTTCACTAATTTCTGGAAAACGATCGGGGGTGAATTCAGAGGTTGGACGAAGGTGAAATTCCACATTTGGATACCTCGCGACAGCGTGAAAATGGAACTAATATTAAACCGGAGTCAAGTTTTAAAGCTTTCAAACTCACAAGCTGTATGATTGTTTTTTTATTTTTTGTACGATTTTTCAATTTAACGGATTCGATTTAGATCGATTATAACCTTGAATCTATAAATTTGACCCTCTAAAATGGATCAATTTGCGGAACCGCATCCAAAATACGGTGATTATACGTCGTTCTTTTTTTCGAACAGAAAAATTCGAAAAGTTTACGAACAATACGCAGGCTGGAAAGTCCTTCAATAGACCCTTCCCTGGATTTTATAATTTTTCCAAGCCGATTCATCGATTTCAAAACCATGCGTTATATCGACGATCGTTGTTACGAGTTCCTGCAGAAAGAACCGGACCAATTTCGCAATGAAGAAAGTCGTTACCAATTACCCGTTTCATTCGTCGCTCCGCTGTAGCCTGAATTTAAGGGTCTGCCCGTCACATGTAGGTACCATTGGGATTCTTTCGCGGAGAGTGAAAAGGAGATAGAATCGAGTCTGGGCCATGTAACTGCGGTTGTAAAAAGCCGAATATCCTTGCGTAATTCACCGGGTCGGCTTCTGATCTTGGCGTTTTATCTGTAAATTTGATCGGTATAACGACGCAGGATGATTGCGACAATTTCTATTATCCCGCTGCAACGACGTCAAGAATAACGTGGCGACGTCTTTGCGGGCGATTCTACCGTTTAAGCCAGATTACACAACGGTTTCTCGAATCATGAGCATCAGAGGCGTGCGCGGCGGATTTGGAAGACGCATCTCCGATCCGACGTAATCGAGTGAGTGACGCATCTCGACTTTCACGGATCAATATTCGTCGTCTTTTCACGGTCTTTGCTCCCAGTTGCTACTTGGCTGTCTTCCTCAAAATACCGGTGAAAAATCCAATGGTAGAAGATTCTGAGTAATATTTATCACCATAAAATTCATCTGACGGAATATTGAACAAAATTTCGGAAATCGTAAGTCAGCGCTTTGTTCGAATTAAACGATTTCAAGATGAGAACGCATCAATGATCACGAAAACGCTGACGAACTGCGGAAGGTAAACGCGTTTTGAATATCGTTTCTTCCGATGATTACGCTGAGTTCTTGTCGCCCTTGGAGCAGAAATACCGGCGTCGGCAGGATGCGGACACTTGTATTTTTCAATTAGCGCGGTAAATTGCGAGGTACCTACAACCTCTCGAGAGGTTTCGTCCATTGTTTGTGGTACCGCGGAGGCTGCGTTACAGCCGTGATTTTCACTTTCACACAGAAACGGAAACGCAATTCTTTTGTTTGCCTCGGTTTACTGTAACATAATGGAGCATTGCTCGATCACCGGAAGATCAACGGCACCTACTCTGAATATCCCGTGAGGTGGTTCGTTTAATAAGAGGTAGAAAAAAAAAAAAAAAGAAAAGTTCGTTACTCAATCGTAGGTGTGTGTAGGTATACGAATTTGCAATTCAGTCGCAGAATCCATGCCGTAGATTACGTGATCCGAGAACAAATCTCGAGAGGAAAGTCGCGCGAGAAGATATCAACTTTACAGTTATGAAATGCCAAATTTGGATACACGCGAATTATCCTCGAGTCTTGGGTATTTGCTGTTCCGAAAACAGCAAACAACTCCAGTGGCGGTCGGTCTTCGTTTAATCGATGAGAAGGTAAAAAAGAAATGACGAACGAACAATTTCGCTTGTGTGCAATAAATGGACGTACCTATACCTGTAATACCGAATCGTTTCGAGAACCTATCAATACATATACGCACGTGGCCTGGACTCGTCTGGCCGCATGCGAATTTTGCCCGCGGCGAAAATTGAAGAACTCGACCACTAAACCCAGCCTCACTTTCCATTTATACTCTCAATCACCGTCATTCGTTACGAATGTACGCTGCGATTATTCTTTTTTACTTTTTTACATCTACGTTCTCACTCTGAGGATCAGTGGAGGAACACTTTGGCGCTAAAATCAAACAAGAATCCGAAACTATAAATTGGTGAGAGACGGTCATTCCATCGTTTCTCCGTGCCTGTAATCGCAGCTGTGTAAAATACAGCCGAAGGTATGACTGTGCGTGAACGAATCGAGCCTTGCCATGTCCTTTTAAAACGGCGGGTATGATTGCGGCGGAACTTACACGCGCAAGATCGGAATCTGTCCGATCGCTGAACGGGTCGAAGTTGTTCTTTGCGTTGCGTCACCGATGGAGAGCATTGTTAATTACTTTCTATCGCGGGTCCGAGCGGTATCCCGGTGTACATACGCCATTGCAGGATAATATCCCAAAGGTGACGGGCTATCTGTGTACATTAATCTTGAACAAAACGACGCCACTCGCGCCGCGTGGGTGTGATGTGTACAAGACGAACGTTGTACTCTGCGGACTCTTGACATCCTTGAATTTCATTTCCAATAGCACAAAATACCGGCCGCAGGCTGCGGGAGACTTCGATTCTCCCAACCGATACGTTTTACTCCTCCGTTTGAACGCGCGATTCGACCCGTAATCCCGACCCACTGACACTGATACCTTGACCGAGGCTGCCGAGGCTTCGAGTGCAACTCGAAGAACGATTCTTATCAGTCTCCGAGCTGAGAATCGAGTTAGTGAGACGCGGTTTTTAACAGCGTCGCTAGTATCCACAGTTCCAGGAACGACGAAGATTTCTTGTCGAATTGCCAACGCGCGTCGAACAAAGTGTGAAATCTGAGCGCCGGTCGTTTAATTTAAATTGTTGCAAATAACCGCGCTGCACTTTCGATTACAATGGACCGTGCGGTAGAATGATAATTTCACCCGGGATATCAAAGAATAAATATGATCGCTATCGAACGCTAGATTTTCTATTCCATTCTCCTGCTTGTTTATGTCTCGCTGCGCTGCGTTTAGCGCCTTGTCGATATGTTAGAATACAAATGCGGCAATCGCAGTTGCTTGTTGTACTTTTCAGACGATCTACCGCCACTGCGTGAAAAAATTCAAGAACGTATTTGGTTTATTTTTCCAAATTTTTTCAACGACGTGATTACGACGGCGAGAGAGTCGC
Organism: Neodiprion fabricii; assembly: GCF_021155785.1. Taxonomy (NCBI): domain Eukaryota; kingdom Metazoa; phylum Arthropoda; class Insecta; order Hymenoptera; family Diprionidae; genus Neodiprion; species Neodiprion fabricii. The sequence goes on along the minus strand of NC_060239.1, from coordinate 35,800,901 downwards.
TCGATCGGTGAGATTTGTTTATTATTGTTATGCAAATCTGTTTAGGTTATTCGCGTTTGATAATTCGCCGAGTCATTAAATATGGATGATGGTCAATTCGGAGCTGTAATCCTTGTTTATCCTCGACCTTGACGAAATTATACGGTTACATTGGAGTAAAATGATTTTGATAATAATTTTGTTAAAATATAGGCAACTATAACATTACACGAGAAGCAATTATGCGGCAATTCAACTCGACACGCGTTTAAAACCTATGAAATTTGACTATAAAATTATTAAATATTATACCGTATGTACTCCGGACCGAAGTCACACACAAGCTATAGGTATGAGTGAATATAATAAAAAGCAATTGAGTAGCAGGCAGACGATGATTATTTTAATCTTCTTTAGAGTATATTTACTCGTTACGATACATACCATAACCAAAAGTATTCTGAACCTGAAATAATAAAAATAAATCGTTGCTACATTAAAAGTGAGTTATGGACAAAACACGTGGACGCATGCTGGTGAATTTCGTAAGTTGAAATATCTGTTTTTGGACCTTCGTCGAAGGTGAATTCGCAGCCACGGTATTCTTGCCATTTTCTTGTTTCGCCTGAGATAGCGATTGACAAACGGCGAGTGCTTACGACTACTCTACACCCGAAACAAGATCGCAAGCGTAGCAGCGGCGGCCATCTTGATCATTTTTCCGAGAGCCCGAAGCGCAGCAAAATGAATGAACGCGCAAATATAGATCAAATGTACAAAGTTTCTGGTTCAAGATACTTTCTAGATTGAGGTGAATGTCAAGGTGCAGCAAATATCTCAACTCAATAACGCCTCGCGTATAATTTCCCTCCACTTTTGTGGTTAAATACGGTTACCAAGAACAGCGTTCCAATGCCTGCGGGAGATCGGAGAAGGTGCGAGTGTAAGCCCTGCGGAATCTGAATTCGGTAATACAGTTAACGAAATTTATGCGACGATAAAACGTCGAAGGAGAAAGGCGCGAGTGGAGCTGTTAAATACTCGCATAAGAAATATCGCGCGTGTAATAACACGGCGGAAACAAATAAGACCAAAGCATTCGCGGAGTTTCCGATGTGCTTGGCTTCGCGGGTTCTACCCACGTGGATTTCAGCTTCCACTGCGTGGGTATAATAAACCTTACACAAAGTCTATAAAAGTTCGGTTATAACGTGAGGGAAGTCGGTGCGCGGTGGTCGTTTCGTTTCACGGAATACCGGCCGTTGCCTTCGTTCCATTCCTGTGCATGGGTACATCATGGGTACCCATGGGTAAGCGGGTTCGCGAGGAGTCGAGGAACGGAACGGAACGGAACGGTCGTCTCTGCAGAATAAACGGCATCTCGTTGCTGGGATCGGCGCCGTCTGTCCGCCCGCAAGCCCGCAATGCAGCACGCGATGTGACCATAATAGGAAAGGTGCGAGCACGCCAGGCTATTTTCTTAATTAAACGGCAAAAAAAGGAGAAGAAGAATAAGAACACGGACGGTGAGAGATCAGGAACAGCGTCGGTGTCTGCGTGACATTTGCAACGCGAGCGCTGACGATGTCGATTGCGCACTCGAATCGAATCTCGTAATGAATTGCATCTTTCGAGTCCAATGTTAAGGTTACTACCGTACGCCTTGCCTTCCACTCCCACACTCGCGATTCCAACCTTGCAGATTCTCCATAAACGGTTCAATCAGATCCGATCGGTTCGATCATGTCGAATTCGAGCGCGAAAGGATGTCGGGGATTAGTCACGCGGCTGAGAGTTTTTTTTTTTATTTTGTACTTTTTCTCACTCTTTCTCTTCAGGGTGCGCGAATAATTGCTCGCGCTGAATTCATCGTCCATTATAATTAATATCTCGATACGGAGCGGTTTAGTGAATCTCGTTTTTTCTCATCATAGACGATGAATCCGCGGTGTTGCAAAACGTTACCGATAATCGTTGGATTTTTTTTTCACGACGATAACAATGGAGAAATTATTACGCTCCAACGGTGAACCATTATTATGGATGATTTTCGCCCACTCTATGGAACGACAATGGGTCACGTTCAGAGGCAATTTAGAAAACCTTTTGTCGGAGACACACGTACGATCGGCTCGGTGCACACGCGTGTAGATCAGCTTCGTAGAATCCGCTACCTTTTTAATGAGATTTTGTCGGACAATGTAGGGCTAGTTATACAGTTATACCCAGTTGTACGTACACACCGTGGGTTCGGGTGAAAATACTTATACTCGTTCAGAAGTTTTCGAGCTATCTTCAAGGTTCACGGTTTACCCAGATCCGTTGTTTTATAATCTGTTAGATTTATACCGAATTTTGCCGCTGGGAGTAGAGTCTGATTGCAAAGGCCAGATTCGCGTGCGTTCGAAGATTTCCGGGAGTTAATGGTTTTAAAAAACGAAAGGTTACATATTTTTATGTTGCGCAGCGATTCGAACCGTTTCGCTGATTTTTGCCAACCGCCGGCAAGGTGACCACGATTTATGGATCAACATTTGGTCAATTCAGTTGGACAGGGTGTTCGTTATTCGGAAAAGAATTCTTTGTCGAATTTACTATTATTGGATCGTTATTTTATTCAGTTATTCGGAAAAAAAACGCAATACAAATTCCATAAACTTTACAAAATATTTTAAACCAGATTCAAAGATCATAGTTAAAAAATGTTTGATACAGAAATCTTCTGTTTTCAGATAAATATGATGGAAGACTTTTTCCCGAAGAGTTAAACATCCTGATCATTAAAATCAAACACACTTCCTGTCTTGGAATCTTCTTTTTTTTTTACCTTCGTACGCTATAACCAAAAACTGGATTCGGTCGTTGAATTGAACCGGGTTTTCGCAAGGTCATACTATAATTCCTGCTACCAGCAACCATCGTTCGTGTAATCGTAAGCAATCAAGTTTTGAAGGAAACAGTTATCGTCTCCGTCTGTAAACGTTAATTGAACTTCCATAATAGTTTAATTTAATTTAGCAAATGATGTTCAAAACCGGTCCAAGCGTCAGAAGATTGCTAAAATGTCAATGAAGGTAGAAATAAATGTATCGAAAAATCCTGACGATGATAATAACATGGGTGAAAAAAGTCTGAAATTTGGGATGAAAGCTTAGCCACATACCGTGAGAAAATTCAGCGCAACTACAATAATCCTTGGCGTGATCATAATTGCGGTTGAAAAGTGTGAAAACTGGGTAAACGAGTTTCACCTTGATTAAAAACTATTCGTGAACAAATTCGCGACACTCGGTTGCAACGAGAAGACGCTTACGGCACTGACTATGAGATCGAACCACGCGCACCACTTCCTTGTTATAACACTGTCGTCGTTGAGCGAGCGAGGCGTCAAGTACTTCAGGCTTCTTTGCCTCCACTTCTTGTGCCCGAGGAGCGCGACTTGGGGACTGCGGTGCAGAAGCTGTCGCAGAAGCGTTGCCACCACCCCGACGACGCCGCGGCATTTCTAGGGTGGCGAATCCACCTTTTGAGGAAGTCGTGTTGGCAAAAATTGCCACCTACATTTTATAAATTTTACCACGCGATAGTCGTACGATAAACAAAAGCTCAGATAGCGATACTTCGTTTCGAATTGCTTTAAGATTGTTACAAAATCTGGTAGATTCGTTCGATTTTTCTATTCGATGGGTGATTTTACGCAGACGATTATTTTCCGCAAATTTATGACAAAGCGCCGTTTTTTCATTTTATTGGCATCGTTGAATATCTGATTTTACAATGTTTAACCACGATTGCGATCAACAGGTCACAATTTTGAATTAACTACTCGAAACAAGGAAATTCCGTGTCTGTGATTCAACGTAACGACGATTATCTAGCAATAAAATTACTGAAGAGTATCGTCATTTGCCAAAAGAATATCTCCTTATTTTCCGCCTCCGTTTCTGCGTACACATTTGAGCTTTCGAAAGGATTCCGTGTCCGACACGTAATTCCGAGTTTCTCAGAAACCGCAACAGAAAAGTCTTCGCTGATTGTTGGCGAAATTTATAGATGAAAATTATTATGCGATTTTGTCGAAGCCGCGAAATCTTCTTGACGCTCCAGCTACGGACGTGCATATGTTTATAAATATTTACGCAGCTTCGGATAGCCGTCAAGTAAGTAATCGCAGAACTCGCCTCGCCTCTTTAAGCGCTCTTTTGCCTATTGGCGCCGTTTCAGCCGTGAAGTGTGCGCGACACGCTGCGATGTGACTTTTATGTATTATAGGCGAAGAATAAAAGGGAAAAGTAGAATGCGAGGCGAAGCATCGACGCCCACGAAAAAAAAAAAAAATGTTTGTATAAATAGAAGAAATTAAAAATACAACCACCGAACGCATCGTAACTTTGCAGCGCTACGAGCTGCAGAACCGTAAATACTGTAACCTAAAACGGAAAATGACGCCATCGACCCATCAGGAATTCAAAGCAGCTGTGTCGTCTTATTCCTGCAGACTTATGCAGGTATAGAGCAGTTTGCCTATACATATATCTGTATATCTAATGGTTGAGAACGACCGCGGCCCACTGACTATTTCTGTGCTTCATGGAATTCAGGCCGATTCCTGGAGAGCATATTTGAATAGTTCAGTCGCGGTGAATTTCGAGCCTGATATATAAGCGCAGTATGTCCCGAGGCACCTGATTTGCCTGGATCAATGATAACATCCTGTGAAAACGAATCAATTCTGCCGAACCAACGCCGCGTTCTTACAAATTGTATTCCGACAACGCGATAATTTATCATCGTATTTTCGTTTTCGAATATGAGAACGATACTTAATCGCAGCCTTTGACATACAGCCAATTTGCAACTGCAAAAGAATTTGCAGAAAGAATGATTTTCCGAAAAATCGATTCGTTGATATTTCTTACAATCATACTCAAATTTGACACACTGTTTTTATAATTCCTAATAACAAAATTATGTGGCAATATAGTGAGTTTTTCGTTCTCCTCATTTCCATCGTTCCGTTAACGGATCTGAAAGACTTTGGTAAGATTCTTCGTCAAGTTTGTTGGAAAAATTATTCCCATCAAGTGCAACTAGTTGCCGGAGTTGAACGTCGCAGCATGCATATGGAATCTAAATGCATATTACAACGTAGGTACACAACTTTCGAGAAACTGGATCATCCTCCTCACCGCGTAATACACATGGTGGAACCTTGACTGGTAACCGCGATAGTAGTACGAGAGGTACATCATAAGTTATATACAACAATTCCGATTCACACGTTCAGGTGGGTATAAAGTACACTGTAAATAAATTGTAAGGCGCGGCATATAAATCGCGCGCGAATTTAACGCGCTGGGAGATTTAAAATCGTCGACGGTCGAGCGAGTTGCGATACGTTTTGTACGTTACACCGAGGTGTGAGTTACTTGTTAACAATAAGATAGACGGACGGTTTTTGCCAATTTTCTTGTCTCCATTTTACTTCGTTTTCACGCTCCTCGTCGAGAGATTCCTTGGCATATCTTCATTCCACCTTTCATCTTTCGTACGTATGGTATACGTGTAACGTCGCTTACGCGTGTGTGCATGTAATAAACACGTACGTATAAAACACGCGCTCCGAGCTCACTCGCTCGGAATCGGATGAGAGATAAAAACCTTCGCGGATGAAATTATAGCGCGTGGGATACCTGCTCGACGCAATTCTTACTTCTCCTGCGGTTCCCGCCGCAAAATTTGCGGACAAAGCCTTCGGCGTCATCATCCAGCGATTTCTGCATAATGGCGAAAACTCAGAGGAGACGCCGAGCGTCGAGGCGCTCCGGCTTCTCTATGTTCTCGTCTATGTTGCACGCCGTCTTCCGCTCACGTATTCCTACGTCTTCGATTCACGCGCCTCGTTCCTTCTACTACGCTCTTACACCAAATTACTTTCACTTTTAATACCGGCAAAACGCCGCCCGCTGCGTATCGTACATTTTTATCGCTCTGAAGTGACGTCGAGCGAATGTCTAAAGTGTTTCGAATACTCGACCGACTGCGACTGTCCGTGGATGCTTGCCTTTTTTCGCCTACGTTTCATCTTTCTTTTTTCATTTCTTATTATTATTAACATTATTATTGTTATTTCTCTCTCTCTCTCTCTCTCTCTCTGCTTGTAATCTCTCTTTATTCTCACGAAACAGCCATCGAGTTTAACGCAAATTACATTTTGCCTCTACAACGCGTATCGCTGTTAACCGGGAAAATGCGTGGCAATGGTGAGATTTTTTGGATTTATTACGTTTTTCGACACCGCGTCTTTTGTTGCGGTATAATTGTTGTTCTCGGTGTGAGGCATTTTTTTCCTTTCTCACCGGTGCTGCACACGCTCTTTATATTAACTCCGATCGTCACGCCTTGTTTCAATAGTTATATCTATGAAGCCCATGATTTCATATGAAATCGTTGTGTTGCAGTCTCTTCTTTGAGAGAAAATTTAGGATTCGATAGGCTTGGCAATCGGTAATACGATGCACTGTTAAAATCACTTCAAAAATATTAAAAGGATATAGAAAGCTTGTTTAGAATGTTATGAAACTTTTCAGATACCGTGTGGATTCTTGTAAAGAAGGTGTTGATTCTCATGATGAATATTTAAAATTTTACTTCGTACGCCGAAACGTTGTTCCTTGGAATTATTTGAGTGAAATTTACTCGACACTTTCGGAATCATCTTCATCAAAAGTGCGAAAAATATACAAAGATTCGATGAAGCAACGATCATAACTTCGAAACAAGTGGATGCTACCGCCACAATCGCAAACGGTATTTTAAATTCGGCCAGAAACTGGTTGGAGAACATTCGACAGTTGTTCGAAGAGCTGCATACCGCAGTCGAGTGCTGATGGTAAATATATTTGCTATTCAAGGTGAGCTTATTATATCAGAATTGAGTAAAACTTACAAACAAGTTTTACATAACGGTGAAAAGAAAAATGGGTAATGGTACTACTTACGATGACGGAATAGAAACGATTCGCGAGATCTCAACAGCTACTACAGAGGCACCTTAAAAGGTTACGAATACATTTGTCAAGTGAGAATTCGCATTCCATCCACTATACGCGAGCGAACGCGAGACTAGAGAACGTAGAATACAAACACCGCATAACGTACCACCGAACTGTTGTTTATACACTCAAATAAACGTTGATTTTTGGGAAAACACAAAAAATAAAGAAGAGGTAAAAAATATATATATAACAGTGTATGATTTTTTTGTTCAATTGCCGAGTGACAGTGGCGAGAAGAAATTGATTTGTTAACGGTCGGTGGTAAATTTACATTTATAAAATTGTTTAAACAGCAGTTGCGTTTACGCTGGTTTGAAAAACTTTTCCGTTAACTACAATGACATTCAAAAATGTACAACATGCCGCAACGGACGGTAGACAAGTTTTCCTAAATAGAAAAAATTTTACTCTAAATGAAGACGTTCCTACATTTTCAAAAACTGATATTATCGCTAATTGAATGACGTATCGATGAACAGGAGCGGAGAAAATTCACACGCATCAGCCGAGTTTCGAATACAGTTTGGGCTTCTCATAGACCGCGTAGCCGGTTAAAATAGGCTCGAAACTATCGGCTGATTGACGCACTTTCAGCGTTGCATACGTCGCTCGGAATTTCATCACACACCTGCGCATTAGCGCTTTAATAAGCGTTGTAAGTGCGTAAGCGTCACGTTCAAATTGCTGCGAAATCGAATTCCGGTTAACCTTATAATCTATTCTCGAAACGCCTGCCCTCCGGGTTATCAAGTCCCATGATACCTCATTAAAAACCCTCCCTCTGGTCAATTATAAGTACGCCGGATAGTCATTGTCCGAGTATAATAATAACCAGCACTTTACAGCGATACGTTCGTATTGTCACGCATCGGTATACATTATGTCCACGGTATTAACGTTAATGGACGTCCAGGCACGCGGAATGCGCGTTGGGAAATCCGCGAGGCGAATGGGCGGGTTTTTGACATTGGCCGCATCCGGCCAATCCGACGCGGAGATCCTGACCTCCGACATCTGACTCGGCGATGAAACGATTCCGCAGCTTCTTTGTCTTTCCGGAGTACGGATCCTCCTCATGCATTACACATGCGGCTTATCGCTGGGATTATACACGCCGATTATACACGGTTGAAGTTGTTGATAATTACCTCTGGTGATCTGATACTCTTGTATTTTATTTTATTTTTTTTACCCCCTCTAAATCGTCGAATCGAGGGTGAGAATTCACGATTCGTGCGTAACTTCCTGTACGCATGTTCTTCACCGTATTGTGATATTCAAATTACGTTTACCTCTCGCCTTCGCGGCGAGGGCGAAGCTACGTCACAATAGACTAAACGACGGGACTCAAGCAGACACATGCCGGTAATTACAGTAATTAGGAAAACGATAAATAACGGCATTGTCAGTGTTTGAGTAACGTCGATTAGACGAAATCACGACTGTCACTTAATTGGTTAGCCGGCTCGCTTTACTCTACGAGTTTAAAAACCGAAAATTAATCATTCATGAATGACGACTCACCATTGCGAGTAGAAAATTCCAGGGTATCATTTTCAAGCGATGTTGTTACCAGTTGGCTCGAATTAATTTTACGCCGTTTATCAACGGCAAATCTTCTCTCATCGACGTCGATCGTCTTCGGAAGGACCTCAGAGGCAAGGATCAAACGTGACACGATCGAATCAACGATAAAAACGGCACCGAAAGAAGGACCTTTGGCTACTGCAGAGACTCGACTGTCAACCACGGAGATCGCGACTCGCGGAATTCATCTGGACCACGGAGGCTGTGCTGCTGGGGGCAAGCCAGGGCACACGCCTCCGTTTATACTCGCCCCGGGAATTGCCCCCACGTATAAGTTTTGCCGCACATCGGTATCAGCGAGCAAAGCGTGCAGCGCAGGCAGCAGATTGCTCAACAGATTCGCCAATTGTTTCGCATTACTTGTGCACGGAGATTGAAATCGTCACCCCGGCTGTTGTATTCTCGTTTCGTGACAAACGCACAGCGCGTAGGACGATTGTTTGACATAGGTACCGATAATCCGAACCAAATATAACAATATAACAATATTAATGACCGATCAAGGAACGCTGCGTTTCTTTTATTATTTTAGAGATAAATCACAGCGCTACAAAGTTTGCGAAATTCTTTTGAAATCCGAGACGAGGTTAACACCGCGTGTTCTCGTTTTCTTCAATTCGTGCTCACAACGGCTGGCGAAGTTGGATAGAATTTTGTTCTGCTCTTTTCAAATCGAATTAGTTGCCTGATTGTTTTGTCGAACGATCAATTTGGTAAAAGGTTGCAACCATCAAAGGTCCGTGAGTCGTAAATTGGGTGCCGGAATAGAAGCTCATCAGGTGTTTTCTTCGAAACCGACACATTGCAGTCGTGCGATTATTCTGTATGACGAAGAATTCGCCGTTTCATATGTAATTTCTGATAGAAGGAATGTAATTTTCTTTTTATAACCGCATGATCGCGGATCTAACGAACGTCTGCAGCATCGATGTCCTCGAGGATTTGAACAACGGAGCAGCGACTGTCTTCCTGGTATCCCACGTACGGACCGAATAAGGAAGAGCCGGGTTGGCCGGGAAATAAGCGCAGTTCGGTTACATATTCAATTTGCCTTCCTTCGCAAATTCCCGGTACGTTGAACCCGCGTCCGCTGCTCGTCAAATTTTTCTTACTCGTGAAAATAACGGAGAGGATTTATATATTCATGAACGCGTTCGCCACAATGGCGATGTGCCTCGCGGCAAATTATGGTCGCGACTCCTGGAATACGACGACGGGCACTGATTCGGATCCTCTTATTAGCCGAGACCCGCATGGGCCGCAGCTTTTCACAGAGGGGTCATTTTTTTTTTACTAGGATGAAGTGCCCGCGTCTAATTCAACACTCCCCGAACCTAATCTAGTTCCGCATAACTCTGGGTACATTTTATGCCCACTAATTAGCAGAAATTAATTAGCATCGGTTGAGCTGGGTATTCAAATCAGTTCAAGTTTAACGAATGCGCTTAATACCAGCAGGAAATTGTCCGCCCGTTGAATCGTTGGACAGGACCGTAGAAAAAAACGACAGCGATTTATATAAATATCATGTTTTTTAACACTTTTCAACCGCCCGTGACGTAGCACTTGTTTATTCGATTTAGAGCTTGTCACGTAGCGATGGCACTATTTTAACCGGAACTGGATCCTTATCACTGTCGGCCATTGTCATTGATCGAAACTTCACCTGCTTACTCCTCAATGATTTGGAAAAGTACTATTTTAATTTATTTTAGCAGAATAAAAAATATGCGGATGTATATTTGTACAACATTTTTCGATTCAAGTTCGGTATGATGTTATTACGAAACGTGCGTGTATCGTGAATGACCCGGAGCTTTCGGGAAGATTATTCGATTGCGAATGATTGTCGTTTAATTGTGAGTACAATTTTATGTTAACAGTATTTTATGCTAGTTACTTTATGTTAGAGTAGAAGTAGCGCAGAATGTTTTTATCGAGTACTGAAATTTATTTCAAAGCGAGGTAAGATTAGCATTAGCGCGTCGTGTAATTCAGGAGACGAATAATTTTGTAATGAGAAGTTTCGCGTTCGACCTTCGAAGTGAATTGATGGTTATGGCCGCCTTTCCTCATTGTTGTATTTTAACGATCGTGTGAAATTACACGAAATTCTGAAATCACGTCCTCGTTAGTTTGCGAGTGGTCAAAACTAGGCAATTGTTGTTTAACGAATGTAAACCAGAGAGTCAAAGGTATCTGAGACGTTGATCAGAGTCCGTTAATTTTCATCCGGTAATGGATCCTTGTGGGAAATGTGATTTCAAATAACCGAAAACTTGGAGAAATTGACGCGTGTGAGTGTATCTATACTCGGTTCCTAATGATACAAGCATTCGAACGGTTTCGCTTCATAATACCTGAGTTAGGAAATCCGTGTACAGAATGAAAAACACATATTTCCCGGGGGCATTTTCCAAATTGCATCCCCGGTATATATACCGAGAGAGACGGGGTTTTCAGTACAGTTGTTCAGTGCTCACTGTCAAAACTTCAACGATGGTAAGTAGTATAAGCGTGACACCATCGCGGTATCTCGGAAAGCCGATCCGTGATTCCCGACGCCTGGAAGAGGCTCGCATTAATCCTTTTCCCTTCAAATTACAGAAGTTTTTGATACTGCTGGCCCTTGTGGCCTTAGCAAGCGCCGACAAAAGGACTGCGAGGTATCCTAAGCCAAGTGTGCCGCCCCCGCCTCCGCCCTCCTTCGCATTCGAGCCCAATAACCGGGATTTCATCGCCTCGGCGTCGGCGAGTTTCGGTGCCTCTTCTTCGGGATACCCTTACCCACCCGCACGACCTTATCCCGATGAATCGGTGTCGATAGCTTCTCCGGCACCGGTCATCCCGCACGCCACCTACGGTATTCCGGATAGAAGCACGCCGGTCTTTAATTTGCCGCCACCTCCTCCTCCCCCACCCCCGCCTCCACCTCCTCCTCCACCACCCCCGCCACCAAGGCCTGCACGAGTCTACGGCGTACCAGAGAGCGTTGCACCTCCACCGCCGCCGCCGCCTCCTCCACCTCCACCACCGCCTCCTCCACCTCCACCACCGCCTCCACCAAGGCCTGCACGCGTCTACGGCCCCCCTCCTCCTGCACCGCCTCCACCCCCGCCACCGCCTCCTCCGCCACCTCCACCCCCACCTCCTCCGCCACCCCCACCCCCACCTCCTCCGCCACCAATACCAGCACGAGAGTACGGTCCTCCGGTAGTCGAAGAACCCGCGCCAGTCTATGGACCACCGGAAATAGCAGCTCCACCGCCGCCACCACCTCCACCACCACCCCCACCACCTCCTCCTCCACCGCCACCGAGGCCCGTACCCGTCTACGGCCCCCCGGCCCCGTATCCGCCAGAAACGTGCGGGCCTTCAATAGTGAGAGAATCACCAGAGCCTGAGCAACCGTTTGAACAACCATCGCTGCCCGATATTCCACCACCACCTGAACTAACGCCATTCGCACCGTACGAGCCACAGATTTCTGAACCGGGTCCAGTGGAACAACCGCCGGAATCAATTTACCCGACGGATGTTATCGACGTGCAGGAACCCGAGCCAATCGTCCGCGAGCCACTGCCTATTATTCCGGCAGCACCTTCTCTAACGCCTTTCTCTTATAACACGCCGGAAGCACCTCCGCAACCTCAAATCACTTATGGGGCGCCAGATATATCCCAGGAGGTCACTTCCAATCAATTTGTTGAGCCACGACCTGTCTTACCGAGGATTCCTCCTCCTCCGCAGATAGCCCAAGGTCCGTATTGAGGAGCTTAGGGGTACGTTGAGGTCCTTCGTATAGCGGAGAATTGTCAAAAATGGTGTTTACACGCTATTTATGCAGAAATGCACGTATTTAATAGACATTTCATAGTTGTTGACATGTTATTTACCCAATTGAATAATACTCAACAGCCGTGTCATTTTGTTCAACGACTTGTAATCTACGATTGGAAAAAAAAATATTAATACTAATAACAATGATAATTATTATATTTTGTATAAATACTTGTGCAACGAACGTCTTTGAGTAAATCATATACGCCTAATCTACTGTCGCTATTTTTAATTCGCCTATTTTTTACGGTTTATACTCTTTCAAATGTAAGTTGAGTTTTTTAATAAACATTTTCTTGTTTGTCATTCTGATATTCAATCGAACAATTCAATCTCGGAATAAAATTGACGAATATTACATTATTTTTTCATCCAAACACGAGGTATATATGTACGAAGACTGTGATTATTGATACCATAATTTTTCATATGTTGAGCAAAACACACCTATGTCACATACATATGAGAAAATAATCGTTTCACGTTTCATTGCTGCAGTTGAAAACTGCTCGAGTCCGTGAGCATTGAGAGAACGGAAAACTCGTTTGGAAGTGAAACACACGGCTAACGTAAAACAAAAAAAAAAAAAACAAAAAAAAAACAACTAATTAACATAAAAATAATTTATTTTCGATAAAATACATGTATAGACGTTACATAGCTTGTGCGAGACTTACTCTACGCTAATTAAATCAAAAATAAAAATAATTTATCCTGTGTTCGATAGAGGGGAGCAGTTGTTCAACTTCCACAAGATGCCGCGAACACTGCTTGCCCGGAATACCATGGACAATCTAATCCCAATCACCAGTGAGACGCTCACTTGATATAATCCTTGGAAACCTGCTCAATCAGTTCGGTCAAATTGTGAGTCGGAAGACCAACCAACTTTATGCTTGTGTCCCAAAGTCTGGCTGCCTTCGCGTCGTCAAGTGCCACTGACGAAGGTGAGGTTGGCGCACACTCCCTGAAAGAAATTGTTTTGCAGTCTTACCGTTGGAATTATGAGTGAGGCTAACTTGGACTTTAATTTACAGTAATGCCGATGGCAGGCAAGATTCACTGACGAATGCTAACTGGGACTTATCAACGATCACGATACCGTAATTCTCTTCGAGGCATTAGACAGTTTTTGTGATTAGATAAAGCCAAGACGGACGTGACAAAGCAATTGACATAGAAATTTCACAATTGACGGTCATCGATTTCTTGAATTTAGGGGCGAATGGACTAGTTGCGAATTGTTCAGTTTATACTGCGTTTGAACTGCGAAAGTTTATTTATAAAATACGCATCGCCAAAGACGGTCGTAATGCCCGGATTTTTCTCGTACTTGTAATAAAGGCCCGTCTCCTTGGCTGCTTCCTCGTCAACCGCACAGTGAATGGTTGTCTGAGCTCCTTGCTCGATATTCTTGATGAAGGGTCGAAAAATTCCCAATAAAAATCTGGGACCTGCGCTGAGATGACGACCCAGGTCAGACTTGATGACCCCCGGATGGAGGGTATAGACGTTAATACCGGTAATGTTCGCCTCTGAAACACCAAGTCATTTATAGGTCAGTATCAGTGTTTTCGCGTAAAGTGGTGAGTGCTTTTCAACATTGAAAGTACATTGACATCGTTTTTGTATCGCTTTTACCTTTCAATCGGCGAGCCAATTCTCGCGTGAACAACACGTTGGCCACCTTGCTCTGGTTGTAGGCCTTCAATGGACTGTATGACTTTTCTGACATCAGATCGTCGAAGTTGATGTCACCTCCTAAGGGTGAAACAAGACATCGTCAAGCTGGATGCGATAGTCAAATACATTCTCGGGTTCTCGGAGCTTTGCCCACATTAGTGTGACACTGAACAAAAGCATGATAACGTCATTCGTGCAGCGGTATGAGAAGTTTTTTACTTAAATCTTATCCCGTTAAGACTAGGAAAGACTAGCACCGTGAACAAGTCTTATCGGTTATTAACGCGTGGTTTTGCGTTGCAGTTTCTGCTTAGGTATAATTCTCACTTGCGTGAGCCATGGATGAAACATTGATGATCCTGGAGCAGGGGTCTGAGTCCTTTCGACTTTGAATGATCTTTGGAAGGAGCAGCAGTGTGAAGAGGAAGTGACCGAGGTGATTGGTGCCCAACTGAGTCTCGAAGCCGTCTTCCGTGACCCCTTTCGGACACATCATGACCCCGGCATTGTTGATAAGAACATGAACAGCTGACTCCGTCGTCGAAATGTGTTTCGCACATTCTCTGACGCTGGCTAAACTGTTCAGATCCAATTTACAAGCGACAACTTCGCCAGGTTCTCCGACGAACTGTTCCCGGGTCGGACTGAAATTTGCCAAACGTACGTCAGTGGAATGAATTTTCAATTTTCTATACTGTGAACACAAAATCGTAGTAGATTGCTGTGTTCGTACCATGAGGGTGGAACGCTTTTCAGTTCCTCAATCGCAGCATTGGCCTTGTTCAGATCTCTGCATGCTAGGACAACTCTGGCGCCTGTAAAAAGTTAACAGCACAAGGCGCGCGCTTGTTATTCGACTTAAATCGTCTTACACACATATTCATGCGAGCCGATGCAATATCGATTACAACATCACGTGCGTGTTACTCGGAAATAAAATAACCACGCCTAAATAATAACTGTTCTTCGTCATATTACTCCTGATACGAGTTACAGTAATCGAACGGGACTCTTTGCTTGTAGCGGTACCTCGAGTAACAGAAGGTGTATTCGATAATGGAAGTCCGTATTCGCTGAGATTTCTAAAACATAGAATGGCGTAACGTCAAGAACTCTTTCTTGTCTTTCCTCTTTAAAGACTTATACGTCATGAGCTACGACGAGTGTAAATCTAATCGATCTGACGTCGGCACGGAAATCGATAAGCCCCATGACACACGAGAATATCAGGGGAAAAAGGAAGCAACACGTCACGAGCTGTCAAGTTCCGTTTCGTCGGTGACAAAACGTACAAGGAACCGGAACATTTACCGGTTTCGGTATCGGAAAAACTACGTGTAACTGGGTTGCAGGTGCATTTATCGACCACAATTTACCAACCGTAATAACTGGATCAATCATCGGATGGGTTTTTAGCAGTCGTAGTCGTATATCGTGGTTTACCTCTTCTGTAAAGATCCCGTGCGGTCTCCTTCCCGATCCCCGTATTGGCACCGGTTATGACAACGGTTCTTCCGACTAAGCGAGCCGTGCTTTGACACGATCGACTAAACGGCCACATTTTAGAAACAAATCCACAAGCGCAGCTTCTTGTAACGTCGTTAATACCGGGCGTAGACTATGCGCGGGTAAAACGCAGTTACGAACGAGTCATGTGGAACCTGACAAAGACCCAAAATTACACGCAACTGAAGCTGCTCTGTCCAGGACACTGAAGGTGAGAAAGACTGTTGAACTTTTACGTTGTTTACCAGCCACTTGAAGTGAATGTTACGGCTGTTCCCTCGTCGCGGTCGGTTTTTCCTCGCTGAGCCAATCAGCACTCGGAGTAAGTGGCAATCGCCAATTACAGGCGAACTCGTCATCGCTAACTCTGGAACGAACATACCCGGTGCTTATCATGTATATGCGACCGCGTTGTGTGAGTTAAATATACCGCAGTGGGGGAGCAGATCGAACGGTACTAAGGCCACCGGCACACATACTGTGCGGTTAAAGGCTGAGTCGAGGCCAAATATTTAATATAATGTAACTTTCTTTGCTCGAGCAATAATAATGGGCTGATCGTCACGGTGCTCTTCAGATGATGATCCATTGATAAATTTTTGTTAAAACTGCGGACTTAATCTTCGCTCGGCTCAGCTGTGATTATTTCGCAATTCAAACACACGAGTGCTTTCAGATCCAAAATTATCCGACTTCCATGTAGAATAAAGGATAGTGAAATGGTTTTTAATTATAACCGACCGCTGGACTCGTACTAACGAATTATTGCAGATAGTGAAACGAGCACGGCGTAATGCTCGGGGGATTTTTTCTGCAATTACTTATCCTTGATAACCAAAGGCGACAATGTTCAGATCGATACACTGAGAACATAAAATTCATTGCTGCTATAATGCATTTTTCAGATTTGTTAAAGTAATCGTATTGGCAACATTTCCGCACTCTTCGTTGTTTAACGTTACACTGTTGATTAAAATGAACTGATAATTTATCATTCAAATTTTGCAAATTCAGTGGAATATTCTACCACTATACGATTTTCATCTAAATTACCAATAACATCCAACAATTTTCATCTTAATAGGTACTTGATACCATACACTTGTGAACAATTTCAGGTGACGTCGTAGTATCCTTCGTCACCATCAGCAAACCGTTCACATGGCATACTCCTTGGAAATTATTTGGATCAGATCCCTTAAATCGGTTGTTGGAAGACCAACAAGTTCAATACTCGCATTCCAAAGTTTGATTGCGGTTAAGTCGTTCAGCGCCGCGTTTGAAGGTTGAGCCACCGCGCATTGACTGAAAAAAAAAAAAATGATTACCAGTTTGACCATCAGATTATCGAACGATGGCTATACTTACATTCGTCTTCTGACTGAAAAGTCTGCTGGAAAATTTAGTGGTTTTCAACTTGG